>NW_017672851.1:16192-21173 GCF_001879085.1 Nicotiana attenuata
TCACGGGATTCTGCAATTCACACCATGTATCGCATTTCGCTACGTTCTTCATCGATGCGAGAGCTGAGATATCTGCTACCGAGAGTTGTTTGTGTTTCAAAAGAAGCACAAGTCCCCCCGTGCGCACCACAAACAGGGCGCGAGGGGCAGGCTTTCAATTTAGTATTCCTTGGCGCTTTCTGCGCCGGGGTTCGTTAATCACCCAGCACGCATACGAGCACTCATGCCGGGGATAAGAGGGAGCCGCGCGGACGGAGGCCGAAGCACCTCGGCCGTGCCGTTCCCCGGTGTTTAAACAAGTTCACGGGTCGTTCTGCTTTGCAGGTGTCGACAATGATCCTTCCGCAGGTTCACCTACGGAAACTTTGTTACGTTCTCCTTCCTCTAAATGATAAGGTTCAATGGACTTCTCGCGACGTCACGGGCAGCGAACCGCCCACGTCGCCGCCATCTGAACATTTCACTGGATCATTCAATCGGTAGGAGCGACGAGCGGTGTGTACAAAGGGCAGAGACGTAGTCAACGCGAGCTGATGACTCGCGCTTACTAGGAATTCCTCGTTGAAGACCAACAATTGCAATGATCTATCCCAATCATGATGAAATTTATAAGATTACCCGGGCCTATCAGCCAAGGCTATATACTCGTTGAGTATATCAGTGTAGCGCGCGTGCGGCCCAGAACATCTAAGGGCATCGCAGACCTATTATTGCCTCAAACTTCCGCGGCCTAAGAACGGCCATGCACCACCACCCATAGAATCAAGAAAAAGCTCTCAGTCTGTCAATCCTTACTATGTCTGGACTTGGTAAGTTTCCCCGTGTTGAGTCAAATTAAGCCGCAGGCTCACTCTTGGTAGTGCCCTTCCGTAAATTCCTTTAAGTTTCAGCCTTGCGACCATACTTCCCCCGGAACCCAAAAACTTTGATTTCTCAAAAGGTGCCGACGGAGTCCTAAAAGTAGCATCCGCCGATCCCTGGTCGGCATCGTTTATGGTTGAAGGACGGTATCTGATCGTCTTCGAGCCCCCAAGTTTCGTTCTTGATTAATGAAAACATCCTTGGTAAATGCTTTTGCATTAGTTCGTCTTTCATAAATCAAAGAATTTCACCTATGACTATGAAATACGAATGCCCCCGACTGTCCCTGTTAATCATTACTCCGATACCAAAGGCCAACGTAATAGGACCGAAATCCTTTAAAGTTTTCCCATGCCATGTATACAGAGCGTAGGCTTGCTTTGAGCACTCTAATTTCTTCAAAGTAATAGCGTCGGAGGCACGACCCGGCCAGTTAAGGCCGGGAGCGCATCGCCGGCAGAAGGGACGAGACGACCAGTGCACACCAAAGGCGGACCGGCCGGCCCCTCCCAAAGTCCAACTACGAGCTTTTTAACTTCAACAACTTAAATATACGCTATTGGAGCTGGAATTACCGCGGCTGGTGGCACCAGACTTGCCCTCTAATGGATCCTCGTTAAGGGATTTAGATTGTACTCATTCCAATTACCAGACCCATAGAGCCCGGTATTGTTATTTATTGTCACTAAGTCCCCGTGTCAGGATTGGGTAATTTGTGCACCTGCTGCCTTCCTTGGATGTGGTAGCCATTTCTCAGGCTCCCTCTCCGGAATTGAACCCTAATACTCTGTCACCCGTCACCACCATGGTAGGTGTTAGACCCTTGACAAATCTGATCACCAAGCGGCGCATCAGTGGCTAGGAACGGACTGTTGCAAGGGCAAGTGTGACGGACTACGCTTCTATTTGAGGGCTAAGGTGTGACGGACTACACCAAAACATAAGTGGGCTGCGTGCAAGCAAAGGCCAAGACCTTGATGGAACTAGGCGGGTTGGACGGAAGATTGACAAGGCAAAACGGGAAAGACCTCGGCGCTAAAATGTGGCAGCTTAGTGCCAAGGCAGTGGCATTGGCAATATGATGTTGCCATGACTTAGGTGAGCGGGCTGGCACCTAAGGAACTTGTGGGAAAGCGACTTAGCAAAGGGAATGGCATCATGGCTTGGTGACTTGATGCCAAAATCAGTTTTGCATTGGCAAAGGGCAGACTTGATCAAGTAGGGGCGACTTAACAAGAACAAGCAACTGTGGCAGCGGGCGTGCGTGTGGCTAAGTCATGGGCAACTAGCTGTGGCAATGGCATTAAGCGGGAGCACTGTCAAAGGCCAAGGCTAGGCGCAAAGCTAGCCCTGGCCGTGCAGCAGCTGGCCAAGAAACGCGCACATGCAGCGCACATGGAGTGGTTTCAAGTGTGCTGTGCACATGCTATGCAGTTGGGCGGTTACAACTCCCTTGTCGAAGAGTTTCTAATTATAAGGCTAAGTTAATGCACGTTTTTAGGCATGTCCTAGACGTTTTTGTCATGGGGATCATGTCCTATCAGTTGGGGGATGTCAACTGAAAATAGGAAACAGTTTTGGGCTGACTACACTATATATATATGTGTGTTAGCAGCCCCAAAAACGGGCTAAGTACCTAGGGAGGGAAATTAGCAAAGATGTAGGCATAGGGTTGTGTATGTCAAGGGTTGAGCATGGCAAAGTATGTTCCATTGCCTTGCCAATCGAGTGGGCAGCACGAGCGGCCTTAGGCGGGGACTTTTCTAGGGCAGAATCGTGCAAGTGTGGACCATTTTTGTGAGTTAGTGCCTGCCAAGGGTGGCACCACCTTGCCAAACTCGAGAATTTCCTTTGTAATTGATTTTATAAATGGTTGGGAAAGGGTTCCCATAAATCTGCTTGTGTCATTGTATATTTACACTGCCTTAAATTGATTCTATGGGTTAAACCTTGAAAGCGAAAGAAAATCGGGCAAGGCTGAAGACAAGTGGGGACTTGACTGCCGCACAGCAGGTAGCATTTTCGGCGGACAGAAAACGCCTCTGTGACAGTAGGCCACTATCCTACCATTAAAAGTTGATAGGGCAGAAATTTGAATGATGTGTCGCCGACACGATGGCCGTGCGATCCGTCGAGTTATCATGAATCATCGCAGCAATGGGCAGAGCCCGCGTCGACCTTTTATCTAATAAATGCATCCCTTTCAGAAGTCGGGGTTTGTTGCACGTATTAGCTCTAGAATTACTACGGTTATCCGAGTAGTAGATACCATCATACAAACTATAACTGATTTAATGAGCCATTTGCAGTTTCACAGTCTGAATTTGTTCATACTTACACATGCATGGCTTAATCTTTGAGACAAGCATATGACTACTGGCAGGATCAACCAGGTAGCATTCCTCATTGACGTGGGCGTCGCATGAGCATGGCCGACCAAAAGGGCACGGCCAAGTCCAAGATGAGCACGACCGTCATTCGTAAGGAGCATTCTTTGGGCAGATAGGAACCAATGAAGACCCCATGCTCATCCGAGAATCCGAGCATACTAGTCATGGACCAAGCCATCGCAGGGCGAAGCGAGGACGACCTGGGACACAACTGCAGCTTTCGGTTCACCCCGCACGTCGAACGCGAGGGGCGAAAGGCAACCTATTGTGCTTGATAATGCCTTGGCATTAGGTATGCAACACAGAAAACCGACGCCGAACAAGCCTAATTTGCGCTTGTGCCATGACTGAGATGGCATGCGGGCTAGGACGTCGCTGCTCAAGCAGGGTTCCAACCTAGCCACACAAGTCGAACACCACTCATGTGCCGCACGTACACTTGCCTCGCTGATGCATGCCAACAACAGCCCCATCACGCGACGCGCAGCCATGTGTTGTTGCCGATGCCAACATTGCAAAGCCAAGACAAGCCTCGCAAAGAACGAAAAAGGGGATTGGAGCGTAGTAACGAAGAAGGCGCCACAAGTAAAAGGCACGAACACAGCCTGTACAACCGATGGCAATGGCCAATGCACTAAGCTTCGCCCGATGCGAATGGCACCTTGCAGCGATAGTTGCACGACGCATCGCCGTTTCATTGCAAAAGCCATCAGCCGCCACGAGCGATGTCGCCACCCGATGTTCCCCGCAGCAACCGATGGCAATGGGCAACGTACGGAGCTTCGACCCATGCGCACAGCACCTTGCGGCGCTACTTGCACGATGCTCCGCCGTTCCTTTGCCAAAAGCCATCAGCCTCCACGAGCGATGCCACACACAACCCCCAACAATCGATGGCAATGGGCAATGTACTAAGCTTCGCCCCATGTGCATGGCACCTTGCAGCGCTAGTTGCACGACGCTTCGCCGTTTCGTTGCCAAAATCCATCAGCCGCCACAAGCGATGTTGCCTCCCGGTGTTGCCAGCAGCAATTGATGGCAATGAGCAAGTACTGAGCTTAGCTCCATGCGCACGGCACCTTGCGGAGCTACTTGCACGACGCTTCGTTGTTCGTTGCCAAAAGCCATCAGCCGCCACGAGTGATGCCAGACACAACCCCCAACAATCGATGGCAATGGGCAACATACTGAGCTTCGCCCCATGCGCATGGCACCTTGCGGCGCTAGTTGCACGACGCTTCGCCGTTTCGTTGCCAAAAGCTATCATCCGCCACGACCGATGTCGCCTCCCGATTTTGCCCGCAATATCCAATGGCAATCGACACGTACTGAGCTTCGCCCAATGCGCACAGCACCTTGCGGCGCTACTTGCACGACGCTCCGCCTTTCGTTGCCAAAAGCCAATGTTATCCACGAGCGATGCCAAACATAATTCCCAACAACCGATGGCAATAGTCAATGTACAGAGCTTCGCCCCTTGCGCATGGCACCTTGCGGTGCTAGTTGCACGACGCATTGCCGTTTCGTTGCCAAAAGCCATCAGCCGCCACGAGCGATGTCGCCTCCCGATTTTGCCCGCAACATCCAATGGCAATCGACATGTACTGAGCTTCGCCCCATGCGCACGGCACCTTGCGGCGCTACTTGCACGACGCTCCGCCGTTCGTTGTCAAAAGCCATCAGCTGCCACGAGCGGTGCCAGACACAACCCGCAACAACCGATGGCAATC
>NW_017672851.1:40621-45752 GCF_001879085.1 Nicotiana attenuata
ATCTTGCAAAATCTTAAATTGAGTATACCACTCACTATGTTTCGTTGACGGGTCAACACAAGCTTCACCTATACCTTGATTTTGGTTATGAATATTCTCCACCACCTTTCCACTTTTTTTATTTGCTGCCGTAACATTAATACTATTAGAGACATTGTCCGTCATTTGCTTCTCCAAATCATTAGCACCAATACTTTTCATTTTTGATGTTTCATTAACATCTTTCCTCTGTTTCTTCAAATTATTAACATCTTTCCCCTTCTTATCCAAAACATTAGACGGTGTCCCTTTCCTTTTAGCATTCTCATTAATCATCATTTTGCACTGTCTTTTTAAAGTCTCAGGTGGACGATCAACAAAATCATCATCTGAAGTAACGTGTATCTGATCAACATTATCCTCAATCTTATTCTCAAGAGACATATTCCTTAAATTCAACTACATATATACAATTTACTAAATTTTAGTAAAATAATTATATATAGCAAAAGTAAGTCTTAATACATGAGAAACACAAAAAAATAATTATATTACCTTCTCAGATGGTAAGCCATATAGCTTATCGTTTAACTCTTCAAATTTCAGCTGCCGTGTAACACTCCATCGAAGAATTGGTGGAGATATATTTTCACGCCTACAAGCAACATAACTATCCAAATATCCAAAACATTCGTAGAACCATACTTGAACAGCATAAGGGAATCCTGAAAGCCAATAATACTGTCGTTGCTTATCCAAAATACCTGAAATTGTTCTCACTGTTTCCTCATATAAATCTATTACCCATGGATAACTATTGTAATCACCCTTGTCAACCAAGTCCAAGTACTTCTTATCAATATGTTTGGTGTTCTTAATAGAAAAAAGGAATGAATATACAACAAATAGCACTGCTATCTTAATAGCATCTTCATCAGAGTCAAATGTTTTTGTAAGAAAACAATCCACAAGGTGTTCTTTAGAAACAGTAGGGTAATCCTTAAAGTACTTTGCAATTGAACCATTTTTGTTTTGCCTAACTTCACTACAAAGCTGTACGTCACGGGTACATTTAAATCCAGTTACAAAAGCAAACTCTGCCAATCCAAAACGTAGCTTTACCCCATTGACAAGAAACACCATTTGATTCGCTTTCCCTGTTTCTACCTCCTTGGTTAACAAATAATATATTAACTGTGTTTGCAGTTTTATACTAGGCAAATTCAACAAATAGCCAAAACAAGTTGACTTAAAAAGTTCAAGTTGCGTTGTTGACAATTTTGTTTTCAAATTGCTTAACAATCTCAGAATTGAAAGTATTGCCAAGTATTGGTCTATCACTTGCATTAAGCTGCAATACAATACAGATACATATATAAGTATATTACATGGTAAACATTATACAGAGCATGTATAAATAAAATAATGTGTAATATATTTTACCTTCAAAAATGATTTGGAATTTCTTCTCGTATGAGTACTTGATTCAGAATCATTCCTCTTTTTTGTAGGCTTTATATTATTTTGAGAAACATCAACTACTGGTTCCTTGATACTTTTGGAATCACTAATTTCGCATTCCTTAGAACTTTGAGAACGCGTTATTCTAATACTAGCTGACCCAGAGGTATTCGAAGCTGATCTAGAGGTATTTCGTGCTTTAGCCCTTTGTGAACGAGTCCGTTCTAAACTAACAACTTCTTGTAATGACCCGGCCGGTCGTTTTTGGAATTTACGCCCCGATCCCCCATTAACCGCTTTCCCTAAGTTCATTTCTGCTATTTTGGTTTGCCGGGGATTCGGAGTGTTTTGGGACACTTAGTCCCTAAATGAGAGTTTAAGAGTTGAAAAATGGTCCGTATTCGGAACAGTGTGAAGACGACCTCGGAATGGAAATCCGATGGTTCCGTTAGCTCCGTTAGGTGATTTCGGGGTTGGGAGCGTGTTCGAATGTTATTTGGAGGTCCGTAGCTCATTTAGGCTTGAAATGCCGAAGTTTGGATTTTTGAAGTTTTCGGTCCGATAGTGAGTTTTTGATTCGAGGGTTGGATTTGAATTCCGGAAGTTGCTGCAGCTCCGTCATGTCATTTGGGATGTGTGTGCAAAATTTCAGGTCATTCGGACGAGGTTTGGTTAGGTTTTTGATCGAAAGCGTATTTGGTTAGAATTTGAAGTTCTTAGGCTTGAATCCTTGATTTAATCGGGTTTCCGGTGTTGTTTGAGGTGTTTTGAGGATTGGTGCAAGTTCGAATAAGGTATTAGGTGGTATTGATGCTTTTGGTTGAGGCCCCGGGGGCCTCGGGATGATTTCGGGTGGTTAACAAGGAAATTTTCTAAGTTGTTGCAGCTGGTATGTTTTCCCTTCTGGTATTTTCGCTTCTGCGGTTTGGGAACCGCAGAAGCGGCTTCCTCATCGCAGAAGCGATTTTTGGTTTCCCCTCAGAGACCGCAGAAGCGGTCATCTTTCCGCAGAAGCGGAACCGCTAGAGCGGTCATGTGTCCGCAAAAGCGGAATTTCCCCCTTTAATGAGAAACCGCAGAAGCGGTTATTTTGCCGCTTAAGCGGGACCGCAGAAGCGGTCCCTTGTCCGCAGAAGCGGAAATGTCTGGGCAGAAATAGGAAATTTCGAGGGTTTAATTTCATAAGTTTGAAAATCAATTTTGAGCTCGGGCAAGGGCGATTCTGAGAGGATTTTGGAGAGGAGATTATTGGGTAACATTTCTATGATCCTTTCTAATTATATTCTATCATTTAGTAGTTAAATCGACCTTTTAAATTCGAATTAAGGATCAAAAATGGAAGAATTTGGGTGAAAGTTCATTGACTAAACTATTGGGTTTTGAGGGAGCATTCGACCTCCGATTTCTGAGATTTTTATATGGTTAGACTCGTGAGAGTACGAGGTTTCTGAAAATGTGAAAATTATTCGGTTCCGAGACGTTGGCCTGAGGGGCGTTTTGGTCATTTCACCTATTTTCGCGCCTTAGCTTTAATTTCAATAGTGGAATCAGTTGTTTGCAATATTATTTACGATTTGTAATTGAATTGAATAGATTTGGGCCATTTGGAGTCGGATACTCGTGGCAAGGGCATCGTTCCCTAGTTGATTTCGCACCGGTTCGAGGTAAGTGGCTTGCCTAACCTTGTGTGGGGGACTTCGTCCCATAGGATGTGATAATTGGTAATTGAATGCCTTGTACGTGAGGTGACGAGCGCGTACTTGAGCAAATTGTTGAAACCCGGATTTTTACGTAAATACTTGATTTGGATTCTCTTTCATATTTGCCTTACTTTACTTGCTTTTATAGCCTGTGCTAGCGTAGAAGAGCATGTTTAATTGATCCAAGCTGCCTATTTGTTTAAATTGTCTTAACTGTGATTACTTGGAGCATGTTAGGCCAGTATTATTTGATGCCTTGTATTGTTGTACTTAAATTTCTGAATAATTCGTTGATGTTGGTTGCGCATTTATATTGGGACTACGGATGCGGATTCCGGGAGTTCCCCCTTGATTGTTTACTTTGGGACTACGGGTTTGATTCCCGGGAGATCCCCCTATACTTTTATTTTGGGACTACGGGACGGTATCCCGGGAGATTCCCCTGCACTTTTATTTTGGGACTACGGGACGGTATCCCGGGAGATCCCCCTGCACACTGATGATTGGATTGCGGGATGGTATCCCGGGAGATCTTTTGATATTGATATGAGATTTGGACTACGGGACGGTATCCCGGAAGTTCCATTGGACAGTTGAGAAAAGGGCTACAGGACGGTATCCTGGAAGACCCTCGTCGGTATTCTTGTAATTTTGCTGTATTTACTCTGTGTTTCTGTTTTGTCTTGCAGTACTATATTTCATTGATCTGTCTTATCACATCGTTGTGTTCATTAGTTTTCATCAGACTTTGATACTGTTAATATCTTGCTATTTTATTGTTTCTGTCTCAGTAAGGCCCTGACCTTTTCCTCGTCACTACCCAACCGAGGTTAGGCTTGACACTTACTGAGTACCGTGGTGGTGTACTCACGCCTCTTCTGCGCATGTTTTTCATGTGCAGATCCAGGTGCTTCTGAGCAGGCGTACCGCCAGTAGCTGTCAGGGAGCGTATTGGGGACTTGAGGTATACATCTGCTACGTCCGTAGATCCGCAAAGTCTCCTTCTCATTTTATCCATAGTTGTTAGATGTTATTTCGATCCCTCTTTGTATTAGACTATTCTGGTGACTAGAGCAGTGTAAGATTTCTTATAGCCTGTGTTGCCCGTGGGTTTCTGGGTCTTGGAGGTTATTTCAGTATTTTGTATTAAAGTGTATGTGCCAGGCGGCAACTGTATACATTACTCATGTTATTTAGCTTCGAATATAAATTTCGCAAATATTGTTACTTCCGCAATGTGTTAGGCTTACCTAGTCGTGAAGACTAGGTGCCGTCATGACGTGTTCACAATTGGTGAACTAGGGTCGTGACACTTCTGCCATTGTAAGAGAATAATTTTCGTTCTCCATAACAAAATCAGAAAAATCAGATGACACTGAGATTGGATGAATAGGTTTTTTACGCTTGAGAGAGTGCTTTGTACCCATAAAATCAAGTGTTCGAAATTAAGCTTGACATTTCAAAAATTAACCCTCGAGAACAAGCGACTAAACCCTAACGATGGTCGCTTGGAAATTGGAGATACGCTTTAGTAGCGCGTCGTTTAGAACCAAATTTTCTTGGAATATGCGAAATTCTCTGAACCTGTCAAAATCAAACAGACCAAATACCTTTTATATACAGGAAACTAAATATTAAATTATTTAATTTCAGTAAATTGTTCTAATTACCGAGTTTCCACTATTTTCCAATTATCCATTATAATATAATATATTGGCTTATATCACTTCATAAGCATCATATTTTATAGGGGAGTAATCAAAACTGGACGAATTTAGGGTGAAATAATTAGGATTATTCACATCCAGTATTAAATATAGGACGTAGTGGTTTAAACATATACACCTCCAGTATAATCTACAGGAAATAAAATATTAAATTATTTAATTTCTCTCAATTGTCCTAGATATTATTTTCAACTTCTCCATTATAATATACTGGCTTATATGCCTTCATAAATAGTATTTCCAGCATAAGTTGGACGAATTTAT
>NW_017672851.1:45769-48563 GCF_001879085.1 Nicotiana attenuata
TTCAACCCAAACAAAGGATTTCAGCCCTAACTTATCTAGAAATTTTACTTAGTTTGCCCCTAATTTTTACTTCGTTTTTTTTATTTTTATTTTTATTTTTTTTGTATTTTTCAATTTTTGTTCATTCGTTTTTGCATCACCCACCCTCCCCCAAACCCCTCAAAAAAATTACCCATGGTTCTAAAACATGGGTCAAGTTGGGGAGAAATTCAAAAATAGCCAGATTTACCACTGGTTGAAAAATAGCCAAGTTTCAAAAGTCATCGAAATTTAGCCACTTTAAATCTGAGCGAAAACACTGTTCAAAATCCAGAAAAATACGCCCGCAAATTTTACGGGAGTTCCAGGATAACTATGCTGGAACTCCCGCAAATTTTACGGGAGTTCAAGCATAATTATGCTGGAACTCCAGCAAATTTTACGGGAGTTCCAGCAAGATTAATTGTCCAGTATAATATACTGGAGTTTGGAGCACTGGTGCTCCAGTCTCCCGCAAATTTTACAGGAGTTAGCAAAGTATACCGGTCCAGCATAATATGCTGGAGTTCGTACACAAATGCACCAGAACTCCCGTATATTATACTGGACCGGTCCCTATTGCAGCAAAATAGTGGCTATTTTTCATTGACTTGGTAAACGCTGGCTATTTTTCATTGACCAGTGTAAAAACTGGCTATACCATGATATCATAACGCGGAAAAGTCTTGATTGTGCTCAGCCAGTATATAATACTGGAGATTATGCTTTACCGGATTATATAAGAACTCCAATTCTATAAACTTTACCGGATGATATGCTTTCACATATTAGATTCTGCAACATAATACACAGGAAGCAAAACATTTTAAAATTGTGACGACCCGGCCCGTCGTCCCGTGAGTTACCGCCCCGTTGTCCCCATATTATGTTCCCCTGCATTTCAGTATTGGTATTTGAGGTGATCGGATGGAATTGGATTGGTTTTAGTTGGAAATGAGGCACTTAGCCTCTTAGAAGGAAGCTTGTTTTGGAAAAGTCAACCGGAAGTTGACTATGTAGTTAGAGGGCTCGGATGTGAATTCCGATGATTCGGTTATCTTCGGGGGATGATTTGTGACGTAGGAGTGTGGTCGGAATTGAATTCGGAGGTCCGGTGTAGAATTAGGCTTGAATTGGCGAATGATGAATTTTGGGCGAATTCCGGTTAGTAGGTGAGATTTTGATCCGGGGGTCGGAATGGAATTCCGAGAGTTGCAGTAGCGTCGTTGGGTGATTTTGGATGTGCGGGTAAAATTTCAGGTCATTTGGACCTCGTTTGGTTGGGTTTTTGATCGAATGTGAGTTTCGGAAGTTTTGATGAAAACTAGGCTTGAATCCGATGTATTTTAATGGTTTTAGCATTTGTTTGACGTGTTTTGAGGATTGGAACAAGTTTGAATAAGGTTATAGGATGTGTTGGTGCTTTTAGTTGAGGTCCCGGGGGCCTCGGGGTGATTTCAGATGGTTAAACGGGAGTTGGAAGCATTTGTTGCAGGTTACATTTTTCTGTCTTCTGGTATTTCCGCATCTGCGGAAAAGGAGCCGCGGAAGCGGTTCCGCAGATGCGGCGGAGAGGTCGCAGAAGCGGGCAGGTGTGGCCCAGGGATTTTTCCGCATAAGCGGACGTGTAGGCGCTTCAGCGAGTCCGCATAAGCGGTTAATATACCGTAGAAGCGGTTGGAGGTAAACCGCATAAGCGGGTGTTTGGATTGCATAAGCGGTCCCAGGTGTTTTAAGTGAGACCGCATAAGCGGTCAATTTGTCGCATAAGCGGTACCGCAGGTGCGGTTAAAGGGCTGCAGAAGCGAAAATCTGGACTGTGTTTAATGAACAGTGTTCGCGAATTTCAGAAGTTAAGAAAACATTTTAGACTTCGGGAAGAGGCGATTTTGGGCGATTTGGAGAGGATTCGAAGGGGATTCCATCAGGTATGAATTTATAGACTCGAATAATGTTGTTATGGTGTAAGAACAAGGATTTAAACACTGAAATTCAAGGAATTAAAGGGGTAAAAATGGAGGTTAGGGCTTGAAACCTAAGAAGGTTTGAATTGTTGATTTGAGGGGTCAAATGGACTCCGATTCCTGTGTATTTTATATGTACAGACTCGTGGCGAGACGAGGATCCCGGTGATGTAAATTTCGTAATTTTTCGAGAAGTGGGCCCGGGGCTCGGGTTTTGCCAACTTCGTGATTTTGGTTGTTTTTCGAGTCTTTTCGATTGGGTTACGATTTGTTGGCCTATTGTGACGTATCCTTTGTGGTTTTGGTCAGATCCTACGCGTGGGGAGGTCGATTCGAGTGGGAAAGGCTTGGCGAGCTAGGTTATCGGCCGGCTAGAGGTGAGTAATGACTTTAAATGATGTTCTGAGGGTTTGAAACCCCGGATTTGCACAACTTGGTGCTATGTTGAGTTGAGACACGCGTTCCATGACGAGCGCGGGGTCATTTACTATTGGGGACTGTGACTTGGTCCAGTCCGGATGATATTTTACCGCGTATTAGCAATGACTTGTTGTTTTCACCATGATTTGGGCTTATTGCTATATTTGGGGCTTATTGCCGACTGTTTGAACTCTTTATGAACTATCATCACTGTTTTTCCTCACTGCTAGAAATATTATTTGAACTCAGTCCATGTGATTTACACTGTTTCTTGAACTCAACCATATTTACTAAACTTGGAGTTTTAAACTGATATTTGAACTATTGTTTGAGCTGAGTATTATTGCTTTACTGTTGCCCGAGGGGCTGTTGACTATTTCTGGACTGATTAA
>NW_017672851.1:49070-53804 GCF_001879085.1 Nicotiana attenuata
AGAGACAGGCACAACTGAGTTCGTACCTGAGCGCTGATTTCCTTCCAGACCAGGCGGACTAGGAGGGACGAGGTAGCTGCGTACGTCCACAGCCCCTTTCTTTCCTATCTTCTGCATATTTTATTTATCTTCAGACTATGTTTCCAGACTTGTAGTATTTTCATCAACTCAGTAGTAGCTCGTGACTTGTGACACCCCGATCATCGGGCTGAGTTTGGGATGGTTTTCCCCGTTATGTTACGTTTATTTCCGTACTTGTGATTAATCAGTATCTATGGTTTAAACCTGTTTATGCTAAGAAATTGTTAAAAGCAGTGTTGATTGTTCATGTTGGCTGGCCTTGTCTTCACGAGAGGCGCCATCACGACCGGGCGGGAATTGGGTCGTGACAAGTTGGTATCAGAGCCTAGGTTACTAGGTCTCACGAGTCATGAGCAGGTTTAGTAGAGTCTCGCGGATCGGTACGGAGACGTCTGTATTTATCCTCGAGAGGCTGCAGAACCCTTAGGAAAACTTCACATTCTTGAAATTCTTGTCGTGCGATTTTGTTGATCCGGGAACTAAACTTCTGTGTTCTATCCTCTCGCAGATGGCGAGGACCCGTGCTACAGGACGAGACGGACGCCCCCCGGTACCACCTACTGAGGGCACTAGAGGCCGTGGGCGCGGTCGTGGTCGTGGTAGGGGCAGAGCCGCGAGGGCAGCACCTGTTGCTCCACCAGTTGCTCCGGCTCAGGATCAGGCCCCAGCTGCAGACATTCCAGCAGCACCTGTACAGGCACCGGCAGTGCCCATTGTGATTCCGGGTCTCCAGGAGACCTTGGCTCAGATACTATCAGTTTGCACTGGCCTAGCCCAGGTAGTTTCAGCCACTGCTACAGCGGCTACCTCTCAGGCCGGGGGAGGCAGTCAGACCCCCGCCGCTCACACACCGGAGCAGGTTATGCAGGGTTTACAGACACCGGGAGCAGCTCCAGCTCAGCCGGTTGCACCAGCAGCACAGTTGCACCAGTCGCACCAGTTCAGGACTTTGTAGTCCCAGTTATGCCAGACGATGAGCAGCGTCGTCTTGAGAGGTTCAGTAGGCTCCAGCCTCCATTTTTCAGTGGTGCTCAGGGCGAGGATGCCCAGGGATTTCTGGACAAGTGTCAGCATATGCTTCGGACAGCAGGGATTTTGGAGACCAGCGGGGTAGCATTCACCGCATTTCAGTTCACTGGGGCTGCCTTCACATGGTGGGAGTCGTATGAGCGGCGTAGGCCGGCAGGTGCAGCGCCTTTGTCATGGCAGGAGTTCTCCACTATCTTTTTGGAGAAGTGGGTACCACAGTCTCAGAGAGAGGAGCTGCGTAGGCAGTTCGAGTGGCTTCGACAGGGAGACATGACTGTGACCCAGTATGAGGCGAGATTTTCTGAGTTGGCCCGTCATGCCTCGTGGATAGTTCCGACCGACAGAGAGAGGATCAAGAGGTTTGTAGATGGACTTAACTATCACCTTCGTGTTCTGATGACTCGAGAGAGAGTTCTGGGTATTTCCTTTGAGGATGCAGTTGATATTGCTCGTGATATTGAGATGGCTCGCCGTCAGGACAGAGAGGAGAGGGAGGCCAAGAGGCCTTGAGGTTCTGGTAGCTTCAGTGGTACTCCGTCTAGGGGTCAGTTCCAGCAGAGCAGAGGTCGTTCATTTAGGCCTCCTCAGTCAGCTCGCTCTGAGTATCGTGGGTCATCTTCCGGCCGAGGTCATCAGGGGTATCAGCAGAGTCAGCCATCCCTCGGTGCTCTTCCAGCTCAGGGTTCATCACGAGCTCCATCTGTTCAGGGTTCCTCCAGACCGAGTGCGTCAGCCAGTCACTCTGATGCGCGGGGTTCCCTTCAGTCCCACTCCCCAGCACCCGGGAGCTGTTATGAGTGCGGGGAGGTTGGGCACATGTGAAGGCAGTGTCCTCGGCGCCGTGGTAGTCAGTCTAAGCAGAGGGGTCAGCCCTCGTCTTCTGGCCCATCTTCTTTAGCACCCGCCCCGCCAGCTAGGGGTGAGAGTCAGGCAGCTAGGGGTCGCCCCAGAGGGGGAGGCCGATCGGGCGGTGGCCAGGCACAATTCTATGCTCTTCCAGACAGGAGAGACGTTATTGCATCAGATGCTGTTATCACAGGTATTATCTCAGTCTGCCACATGGATGCCTCTGTCTTATTTGATCCCGGTTCTACCTATTCCTATGTGTCTTCATATTTTGCTCATCACCTGGGTACGACCCGTGGGTGCCTTGCTTTACCTGTGCATGTATCTACCCCGATGGGTGATACTATTGTTGTAGACCATGTGTATCGGTCTTGCCTAATGACTATTGGGGGTCTGGAGACCCGAGTTGATCTGTTGTTGTTGAGCATGGTTGATTTCGACGTTATTCTGGGCATGGATTGGTTATCTCCGTGCCATGCTATTGTGGACTGTCATGCTAAGACAGTTACGTTGGCTACACCGGGTGTTCCGAGGATTGAGTGGCGTGGTATGACTGACTATGTTCCTAGCAGGGTGATCTCTTTCCTAAAGGCCCAGCGGATGGTTGGGAAGGGTTGTCTATCGTATTTGGAATTTCTGAGAGATGTTAGGGCCGAGACTCCTAGTCTTGATTCTGTGCCCGTTGTGAGGGACTTCCCTGATATGTTTCCAGCAGACCTGCCGGGCATGCCGCCGGACAGGGACATTGATTTTGGTATTGATCTGGTGCCGCGCACTCAGCCCATTTCTATCCCTCCATATCGCATGGCACCAGCAGAGTTGAAAGAACTAAAGGATCAGTTTCAGGAGCTCCTGGATAAGGGGTTCATTCTTCTGAGTGTGTCACCGTGGGGTGCACCGGTCTTGTTTGTAAAGAAAAAGGATGGCACAATGAGAATGTGCATTGACTAAAGGCAATTGAACAAGGTGACAGTGAAGAACAAGTATCCCCTGCCCCGTATTGATGATTTGTTTGACCAGCTCCAAGGGGCAAGGGTATTCTCCAAGATTGACCTCCGTTTAGGCTATCACCAGCTGAAGATTAGGGACTCAGATATTATGAAGACTGCTTTTCGGACGAGATATGGGCACTATGAGTTTCTAGTTATGTCCTTTGGGTTGACTAATGCCCCAGCAGCATTCATGCACTTGATGAACAGTGTATTTCGGCCGTATCTGGATTCATTTGTGATTGTGTTTATTGATGATATCCTGGTGTACTCGCGTAGTCGGGAAGAGCACGCGCAACATTTGAGGGTGGTGTTGCAGAGGCTGAGAGAGGAGAAGCTCTATGCAAAGTTCTCCAAGTGTGAGTTCTGCCTTAGTTCTGTGGCTTTTCTGGGACACGTGGTGTCCAGTGATGGTATTCAGGTTGATCCTAAGAAGATAGAGGCGGTTCAGAGTTGGCCTAGACCGTCCTCAGCCACGGAGATTCGGAGTTTCCTCAGTTTGGCGGGTTATTATCGCCGGTTCGTCCAGGGCTTTTCATCTATTGCTTCACCCTTGACCAAGTTGACTCAGAAGGGTGCACCATTTGTGTGGTCTGATGAGTGTGAGGAGAGCTTTCAGAAGCTCAAGACAACTTTGACCACGGCCCTAGTGTTGGTATTGCCATCAGCTTCAGGTTCTTACACAGTGTATTGTGATGCTTCAAGAGTTGGGATCGGATGTGTGTTGATGCAGGAGGGTAGAGTTATTGCATATGCATCTCGTCAGTTGAAGCCCCATGAGAAGAACTACCCTGTTCATGATTTGGAGTTAGTTGCTATAGTTCATGCTTTGAAGATTTGGAGGCACTACTTATATGGCGTATCTTGTGAGGTGTATACGGATCATCGCACCCTTCAGCATTTGTTCAAACAGAAGGACCTTAATTTGAGGCAGCGCAGGTGGCTTGAGTTACTCAAGGATTATGATATTACCATTTTGTATCACCCGGGGAAGGCCAATGTGGTGGCCGATGCTTTGAGCCGAAAGGCGGTCAGCATGGGTAGTTTGGCATACATTCCAGTTAGGGAGAGGCCCTTTGCAGTTGATGTCCAGGCTTTGGCCAATCGGATGGTGAGGTTAGATATTTCGGAGCCTAGTCGGGTGTTGGCTTGTATGGTTTCTCGGTCCTCCTTGTATGACCGTATTAGAGAGCGCCAGTATGATGACCCGCATTTGCTTGTCCTTAAGGACAGGGTTCAGCACGATGATGCCAGGGATGTATCTATTGATGATGCTGGTGTGTTGAGGATGCAGGGCCGGATTTGTGTGCCCAATGTGGATAGGCTGCGGGAGTTGATATTAGAGGAGGCCCACAGCTCGCGGTATTCCATTCATCCGGGTGCCGCGAAGATGTATCAGGATTTGAGGCAGCACTACTGGTGGAGGAGAATGAAGAAAGATATTGTGAGTTATGTAGCTCGGTGTCTCAACTGTCAGCAGGTCAAATATGAGCATCAGAGGCCCGGTGGTGTACTTCAGCGGATGGATATTCCGGAGTGGAAATGGGAGAAGATTACTATGGATTTTGTGAGTGGTCTCCCTCGTACTTTGAAGAAGTTTTATTCGATTTGGGTGATTGTGGATCGGCTGACCAAGTCCGCGCACTTCATTCCGATGTGTACTACCTATTCTTCAGAGCGGCTGGCAGAGATTTTCATCCGGGAGATTGTTCGGTTGCATGGGGTTCCGGTTTCTATCATCTCAGATAGGGGTACTCAGTTTACTTCCCAGTTTTTGGAGGACTTTTCA
>NW_017672851.1:55080-65517 GCF_001879085.1 Nicotiana attenuata
TTCGTATGATGTTTTGGGGTAGGTTGGTGTTTTTGGTCGAGGTCCCGGGGGCCTCGGGGTGATTTCGGATGATTAACGGGAAGTTTGGACTTAAGTTTTGCTGCAGAAAATTCACAGCAGGTGCAACCCAGATTTGGTCATCGCGTTCGCAGGGGTAGAACGCGTTCGCGGAGAGATGGGTTGCCAGTACATCGCGTTCTCGTGGGTGTCATCGCGTTCGCGTAGAAGGGGCCAGGGGCCCTGCCTAAGTTGTTCAATGCGTTCGCGAGGGGCTGACCGCGTTCGCGTAAGAGGAGTGGTTTGTGAAACGCGTTCGCGTGGAGTAGGACGCGTTCGCGTAGTTATAAGTCCTGGAGCATCGCGATTGCGGGTTGGGTACCGCGTTCGCGTAGAGTAATTTTTGGTCAAAGTAATTTTCTTCATCGCGAACGCGAAGGTTTGACCGCGTTAGCATAGAGTAAATAACTGCTGGTCAGTAGGGCTTTTAAATCATTTTGTTCCGCGAAGGTTAGCCATTTTCCACCATTTTTGAAACACCTTGAGAGCTTTTTGGTAGAGTTTGAAGGGGATTTTGACGGGAATTGATTGGAGGTAAGTCTCGTGACTTAGAAACATTATTTTGTTGGAGAATCAACCTTTAATTCTTAGAAACTTGGGTAAAAATTGGAAGAACTAGGGCTTGGTTTTTGGAATGAAAAATTGGAATTTGAAGAGGCATTTGAACTCCGGTTTTGATGAATTTGATATGTATAGACTCGTGGCGAGACGAAGAATCCGGTGATGTGAATTTCGTAATTTTTCGAGAAGTGGGCCCGGGGCTCGGGTTTTGCCAACTTCTTAATTTTTGATATTTTTCGAGTCTTTTCGATTGGGTTATGACCCATTTGACTATCGTGATGTATTCCTTGTGGTTTTGATCAGATTCGACGTGCGAGGAGGTCGATTCGAGGGGAAAAGGCATAGCGAGCTAGACTTTTGGCCGGCTAGAGGTGAGTAATGATTTTAAATGATGTTATGAGGGTTTGAAAACCCCGAACTTGCACAACTTGGTGCTATGTTGAGATGAGACACGCGCTCCATGACGAGCTCGGGGTCATTTACTATTGGGGACTGTGACTTGGTCCAGTCCGGATGACATTTTACCACGTATTAGCAATGACTTGTTGTTTTCACTATGATTTGGGCTTATTGCCATATTTGGGGCTTATTGCCGATTGTTCGAACTCTTTATGAACTATCATCACTGTTTTTCTCACGGTTTGAAATATTATTTGAACTCAGTCCATGTGATTCACATTATTTCTTGAACTCAGTCATATTTACTCAAACTTGGAGTTTTAAACTGATATTTGAACTATTGTTTGAGCTGAGTATTATTGCTTTAATGTTGCCCGAGGGGCTGTTGATTATTTTTGGATTGATTGAGGCCGAGGGCCATATGTGAGGATATGCTGAGTGACGTGAGGAGGCTTTCAGGCCTCGAGTGCATTGTGAGGAGGCTTTCAGGCCTCATATTGATATTGTTCAGGCTTTCAGGCCTCATATTGATATTGTTCAGGCTTTCAGGCCTTGTTGATAGTGCTTGGGCTGTAGGAGCCTCTCCGGAGTTTGCACACCCACAGTGAGCGCGTGTACCCATCTAGAGTGATTAAATTTTGAACAGTGGTAACAATGACACTGTTATACGTGTTTGGTCACATAACAATGACTGACCAGTCAGGTAACAATGACTGACCAGTGGTAACAATGGCACTGTAATATGCGTTTGGTCGGGTAATAATGGCTGATCGGACAGGTAACAATGGCTGACCATACTTGAGCATACTTGTTTTATTGATTGTTTTCAAAAAGATTTTTTCTTACTATATTTTACTGGTTTCTACTGTTTATCTGATGTTGCTGCTTGAGATAGCATTATTTGTGCCCTTGTGGGATTTTATGTTCTCAGTCGTTATTTATTTTTATTACTCACTGGGTCGGAGTACTCACATTACTTCCTGCACCATGTGTGCAGAGACAGGCACAGCTGAGTTCGTACCTGAGCGTTGATTTCCTTCCAGACCAGACGGACTAGGAGGGACGAGGTAGCTGTCGACGTCCACAGCCCCGTTTTCTTCCTTATCTTTTGCATATTTTTAATCATCTTTAGACTATGTTTCCAGACTTGTAGTAGTTCCATCAACTCCGTAGTAGCTCGTGACTTGTGACACCCCGATCATCGGGCTGAGTTTGGGATAGTTTTTCCCCGTTATGTTACGTTTATTTCCGCACTTGTGATTAATCAGTATCTATGGTTTAAACCTGTTTATGCTAAGAAATTGTTAAAAGCAGTGTTGATTGTTCATGTTGGCTGGCCTTGTCTTCACGAGAGGCGCCATCACGACCGGGTGGGAATTGGGTCGTGACAATGCTCAATCCCAAAGCTTCTAACCAATTAGTTAGAGTCTCGTGCTGATAACGTGTTATGGAACAATAAAAGAAGAAGAAGAGTATTGCAGAGCAAAGTAGAGAGAGAGAGAATTCTTATTGATATTTCCGAATTACAATGGAATAGAACCCTCTATTTATAGGGAGAGGGTGACTTAGCCACCAAGCAATGAACCCTAGAATCTCTCTAAATATAGACATTCACCATAAATAGAACTCTATTTATAACATATACAATTTATTAAGAGATTGATTTGGTAAAGAATATAAGGGAAATTAAACATGATTTATAGGGGGAGTGGAATGATGTTTTAGCAGTGAATGTGATTAGAAAATGATGACAAGAAATTTAAGGACATAATATTGAAGTCCTAATTTTATGGAGATATTTTTGGGATGAAATTGCGACATTCTCGGACATTAAAGGGTTGTCAACTTCTTTTAGATTATGATGACAAGAAATTTAAGGACATAATATTGAAGTCCTAATTTTATGGAGATATTTTTGGGATGAAATTGCGACATTCTCGGACATTAAAGGGTTGTTAACTTCTTTTAGATTTCTACTAATGTAAATAATACACTGCCTCGTTTGATATATACTAGGAATCTGTATATACTCCCTCTGGTCCAAAATAAGTGATTTTTTGGATGTTTTCAGACAAATTAAGAAATCCATCTTTTAACATTAATTAGCAATGAAATTGACCATATTAACCTTTACTATCTCACATAAACACTCCTAACACATATTCCAACACCATTTACTCCAAGGACAATGTAGGAAAAAAATAATTAATTCATTCTTGAAAGCTGAAAAAATCACTTATTTTGGACCACAAGAAAAAGGCCAAAAAGTCACTTATTTGGACCGGAGGGAGTATTATTTAAAAAAGTGATACTCATGAAAGTTTTCCAATTGATGGTAAGCACATATCTCTCTTAGTGAATTAGAAGATAGGCCCGAAATTTTACCTCATGCTCTTTGAAATGCATTTCTTGCATAATTCTATAATCTCATTCTCCAATATCCTCTTGTTTGATGCTAAAAGGTATAGATGATGTTAGAAACCATATTCGTCCACCCTACTATAAGATAAACAGTTAGTCCCACAGTTTGAAAGTAACAAACACCAACAAGTAAAACGTCTTGCACTCCGACATCTTGCTGGAAAATAGAAGAGCCAGTCCCCCATTAAAGCCGACAAAATTGCCATAAATGCAATGATGAAATTCAATAGATTATCAAAGTCATTGTAAATATCACGATATTCATCCTTCTGGGATTGGAATATCTCCTTGAAAGTTGTAGAATTATTAAAGATGCTCTTTATACTGGAATTGAATCTTACACATAACTATTTTGAATGCTGAAAAGTTTTGGCTCATTTTATTTACGACGTAAGAAGTGCTAAATTCTTTGTGTCCATCCAAGAATCTCGAGATGGTAATCCATTAAATTTTTATCATATACGGAACGAGGGCGGCCTGTGCAAATACAACAATTTCTTACTCATGCAAAAGGAATTACTATGTCGTCTTTTGATGTACTACTTGATTTGAGAGTTGAATTGATTGAGCGCTGAATTGGAATTGAGGTGCTACAAGTGAAATTGGACGTTATAGACTAGGGTTGGTGGAAGCCTGTCACGACCCGGATTTCCCACCCTCGGGAGTCGTGATGGCGCCTACTAATGAGAGCTAGGCAAGCCAACCCTTAATTACCTTTACCATTATCCAATTTACCTCTTTTAGCAATTATCAGCAATAATATAAAAGCAACAAAATTAAATAATAAGCGGAAGTCTTAAATTATAGAAAACTGAATAGAAATGCGGAAAATTCAACATAAGCCTCTACCCAAGACTGGTGTCACAATACTCACGAACTACTAAGAATACAAAATACAATCGTCTGAAAGAGATCATAAATTGTTTGTCTCGAATACAATGAGATAACAGACTAAAACAAAGGATAGAGGAGAAGTCGGGCCTGCGGACGCCTGCAGGGCTACCTCGATGTCTCGCTGGACTGAAGGCCTGCTCCCACACTACTGCTGCTGCTGTCGGAAACCTGGATCTGTGCAAAATAGCACAGAGTGTAGCATCAGCACAACCGACCCCATGTGCTGGTAAGTGCCTAGCCTAACCCCGGCAAAGTAGTGACGAGGCTAGACCGGACTACCACACAAACCTGTGCAGTTATATTTACATATACAGCGGAATTGAAATACAGAGACAAGAAATCAATATGGGAAGGGGGAGCATGCTAAGGGGAAATAACAATTTCAAATAAAAGTCGTCCAGCAATGAAGGAATTAACATAACTCAGACATTAATAAAGAGACAGAAAGCAACAAGTGCACGGCATCACCCTTCGTGCTTTTACTCTCATCCTCACCAAGCAATGATATAATAAAATGTGCACGGCATCACCCTTCGTGCTTTTACTCTCTTTCCTCACATATAATTAATAGAGTCGGCACGGAATGGTACATTGTGCGGCACGACATCACCCTTCGTGCTTTACTCTCTTTCCTCACCATAAGCAAACAATGCACGGCATCACCCTTCGTGCTTTACACTCTTTTCTCACAATAAACAAACAATGCACGGCATCACCCTTCGTGCTATAACACTCTTCCTCACCCAAACAACAATCACAAACAAGGGGGCAAGGAATGAACAAAAAAAATAAAAGAAATCCCGGCAAGGGAACACAATTAAACAATTAAATCCCGGCAAGGGTACAACATCAATAATCTCAACGTCCCGGCAAGGGAAAATAATCAATAAATAACAACATCCCGGCAAGAGAACAATTTAAATACTCTTTCTCTTCCTTTCACTTTTATTCCATATCTCACTTTACCACTTGAGCCAATGCTCCAAAGGGTTCAACCATTTCATAGATATTCACAATTGAAATATAACTTGAGCCAGTGCTCCTCGTTGTTCATAGGTCACAATTTCCTTTCACAAGCTTTTCACAACAAATAGGAATCATCACTAAGGCAAGGGAAATACAACGAAATCAAGATATTCACAATTTAAAGACCCACGGTCATGCTAGACACCAACATATAGATACTCGTCACCATGCCTATACGTTGTACTTAACAAGAAGTAATTACCAAATAAGACTCAACTCCTAGTTCCTCAAGCTAGGGTTAAACCAAACACTTACCTCAACTTCCACGGCCAAATCAATCCACAACAACCGCTTTCCCTCTCGAATTCGGCTCCAACTCAATCAAATCTATACAATAATGACTTCATAATATTAATATATCCTAAACAAATCAAACCCAATGCCTAATTATAGATTTCCAAGCTTTCTTCCCAAAATCCCAAAAATCGACCCGGGCCCGCTTGGTCAAAACACGAGGTTCGGACCAAAATCAAATCCCCCATTCACCCACGAGCCCGAATATATACTTTGTTTTCAAATTCGACCCCAAAACGAGGTCTAAATCAAGAAAAATCAAAAAGCCCTAACCCTACCCATTTCTCTAATTTCTACCCTTAATTACATGTTTTAGGCTTAGGAATTCATTAAATATTGATGAAAAATGAAGGAAACGAGTTAAGGATTACTAACCCACGAAGTTTTGGTGAAAGAAAGATTCAATGAACGCCTAAGGACCTTGGAGAAGAAGGAGTTCGTGAAAACTTAATGAAATCCCGTCACTGATCTGTTTTGGAAATTTTTAAATAACTGGGCAAAATTGCCCTTCGCATTCGCGAAGGGTAGCACTGACAGGCCATCGCGATCGCGAGATGAGTATCGCGAACGCGGAGAAGGAAACGCTGGGGTCCAGAAATTTGGTCAATACGAATGCGTGGAACTTCACGCGAACGCGATGAAGAAGTTACGATAAGCTACGCGATCGCGAGGGTACGAGCGCGAACGCGAAGAGGAAAGAAGGCTAAGTCCCCCAGGGCCAGATAACTCTATGCGAACGCGAGGGCAGGGGTGCGAACACGATGAAAGAAAACTTAGAGCTTCGCGAACGCGGAAGAGGCGCCGCGAACTAGAAGAACAAACGGGACCTGCAACAGCTGAAGCAAATCTGCTATTTTTCTAAGTTTGAAACCACTCCGAAACACCTCCGAAACACTCCCGAGCCCTCGGGGCTCCTAACCAATCACATGCACTAACTCAACAACATCCTACGAACTTAACCGTGCGATCAAATCGCCAAAATAACATCAAAAATAACGAATCAAACCTCAAAATCACTAGTTTTTCCTCAAACTTCATTAACTTTCAAATTTAGAACTTAAAGTCCGAAACACGTCAAACGACATCCGATTTCAACCAAGCTTTACAGAGACATCTTAAATCACATATAAGACCTGTATCGGGCGCCGGAACCAAAATACGGGCCCGATACCAACACGTTCTAATCAATTTTCATTTCAATTTTCCTTAGTAATTTCAGAAAAACAATTTTACTCAAAAATTCATTTTCCGGGCTTGGGACCTCAGAATTCGATTCAGGGCATACGCACAGGTCCCATATTTTCCTACGGACCCTCCGGGACCGTCAAATCACGGGTCCGGGTCCGGGTCCGTTTACCCAAAATGTTGACTGAAGTCAAATTTATTCATTTTAAATACCAAAATTTAGCATTTTTACACAATTTCACCTTTAAGCCTTCCGGCTACGCGCCCGGACTGCGCACGCAAAACGAGGCGGCTATAAATGAGGTTTTCAAGGCCTCAGAAGCACAGAATGGATAAGTAAAACAGGTGATGACCCTTTGGGTCGTCACATTCTCCACCTCTAAAACAACCGTTCGTCCTCGAACGGACAGAAGAAAGAAATACCTGAGCCGGGGAAAAGATGAGTATAACGGCTCCGCATATCGGACTCGGACTCCCAGGTCGATGCCTCAGGAGGCTGACCTCTCCACTGAACACAAACAGAAGGAAAACTCTTCGACCTCAACTGACGAACCTGCCGGTCTAGAATAGCCACCGGCTCCTCCTCATAAGACAAGTCCTTGTCCAACTGGACAGTGCTGAAATCTAACACGTGGTCTGGATCGCCGTGATACTTCCGTAGCATGGACACATGAAACACTGGATGCACGGCTGATAAGCTCGGCGGCAAAGCAAGTCTATAAGCCAGCTCTCCCACACGGTCAAGAATCTCAAACGGACCGATGAACCTAGGGCTAAGCTTACCCTTCTTCCCAAATCTCATCACGCCTTTCATAGGCGACACTCGGAGCTATCACGACCCATTTTCACAATAGATCGTGAGGGCGCCTGACACCCTTGTCAGGAAAGCCATTGCGGAAATATTACTAAAATAATCCTATTGTTTTTAATTAGAATAAGTGGAATAAACACTCAACTTGAAATTTAAAACCAGGAGAGATAAATACCATAATAAAATAGTTACACAACCCCAAAATAATCGTCTACCAAAGTGTGTGCCAGAATCTGGTGTCACAAGCTACAGGCAACTAGTAGAATATACAATTCCAAAAGAATACCACACTACCCTACTGTCTGGATCAGAATAGACAGAATATAACAATACAAAAGAAAGACTTCTTCGGCTGCGGATCGACATGGAAGGAAAGCAGTTCACCGTAGAAGTCCCAAGTCGGCTCACGAATGCGCACCAGAGAAATAACCGGATCCACCTGCCTCAGACCCTGTACATTTAAGTATAGAAGCGTAGCATGAGTACATAAACAATATGTACCCACTGAGTATCCCGCTTAATCTCGAAGAAGTAGAGACGAGACGTCGACTTGATACTCACTAGGGTCAAGATAATATAATATAATTGTGCTATTCTAAGCATGAAAGTCACCAATATTAAACAAGTTATAACAAAGAGCAGTAATCATATTCTTGTCCTTACTTTAGTTTTCATTTTACATTTTTAATTTCTAAGCAAGTAGGCATCTCATGTTCAAGTATCAGCATAACTATACATATCATAGGCAATCACACCGAGGTCGACGGCCCGCTCCAACAGAATTAAAAATGTGCACTGCCGAGGGTCGAACGGCACAAACCATAGATGCATCTATTCTCACCGAGGCGATCGGCCTGATCCATAAATATCAAGAAAACATCAAGAATGCACCCGAAGGTTCATACACATACCAGGAAGCTCTTACCAAGGCTTAACAAGTTCATACGTTCACTTCATATTTCCTTTAAGTCTGTAGCATATCATGAATAATCATAGTGGCAATTTAAATAAGAGATACTTCCAAATTAGGCATGATGTGGGTCATAAACTACCCATACAATTAATATCATAGTAGCAACGCACGGACTCTCGTCACCTAGTACGTACGTAGCCCCCGCATTTAGCAACAATTATTCAGTTATTACACCTATGGGGACAATTCCCTCTTACAAGGTTAGAAAGGAGACTCACCTCGCTCCAAAGCGCGCTCCCAAATATCAAGAACAAGTCCAAGCTCTTAATTCGAAGTCGAACGATCGCAAACTAGTTAAAATAGGTAAGAACTAGTCAATAAAGGCTTAAAAGTCCGAATTCTAACTATTTAAGTAATTTCCCAACCTTTCCCACAAGTTTCCTAAATTTCGACCCCGGACCCACGCGCCTGGATTCCGATATTTTTCGAAGGAAATTGTTCTCTACAACCTAAGGATCAATAATATATGATTTCTAGTCCAATTCATAACAAATTCCATGCTTAAATCTTAGTTTTGCTAAAAACCTAGGTCTAGCTCTAACCCTTGATTTTTACCAAATTTTTGTGTTTAATCTACCTAATGTTCATGTAATTTAACTTATAATGGAGGGAGATTACTTACCTTACAATGCTATGTGGAAATCCTCTCTTTGGAAGCACCCAAATCGCCCAAGTGTGAAGTAGTGAGTGAAATAAATGACCTTGAGCTCGAATTAAAAGAGCTCACTGCCCAGCGGTTTCCGCTTCTGCGGTTTGGGGACCGCATCTGTGGTCCCGCTCCTGCGGAAAGGAGGCCGCATATGCGGCTCTGGGCATCAGGCAACTGGACCGCTTCTGCGGTCTGAAGGGCGCTTCTGCGGAAACCGCTTCTGCGGTTTTGGGCCGCTTTTGCGGTTCTGTCCCAATTTGGCTGGATCGCTTCTGCGGTCGAATTTCCGCTAAAGCGGAGCCGCTTCTGCGGTTTTCCCTGGGCCTACTTTTGGCCGCTTCTGCGAAGGCCTGACCGCATTTGCGGTCCCGCTTCTGCGGCCCTAGAACCGCAGATGCGGTAATGACAGAAGCAGCAGTTCAGCCTCTTCTTAAATTTTTAACTTCACTCGGGCCTCGATCGTTTGACGCTCGGGGCTCCCGAGCCCCGCCCGAACATACCGGCAAGTCTGAAATCACGAGGCGGACCTACTCGAACCCTCGGAACTCCCAAAACAATGCTAAATCTTGGAATCACCCCCTAAAACCAAATGAATCAAACTATTGAATCTTCAAGTTCTTAACTCTTCTCTAACGGGTCAAAACACCCTTAAACTACTCGGATTGACACCAAATTTTACGGGCAAGTCTTTAGCGACATTACGGACCTGTACCAAGCTTCGGAACCAAAATCCGAGCCCGATACCTAGGGAATCAATGATTACTTAGTTTCTTTAATTCCTGAAAGCTTCAATTAAACAATTTTAGATAAAAATTCATTACTCGGGCTAGGGACCTCGGAATTCGATTTCGGACACACGCCCAGGTCCCATATTTTCCCACGGACCCTCAGAAATTGCCAAATCACGAATCTGGGCCCGTTTTCCCAAAATATTGACCAAAGTCAAACTTGGTCTTTTTATGAAATCCTAAAGAAGCAAATGGGCATATTTTTACTAAAAACCCCTCCCAATTCCCGAACCAATCGCCCCCGCAAGTCGTAAATTAGTTAAAGAAAGTACGGGAAGCTCTATTTAGGGGGACGGGGTTCTAAAAGGCAAAACGACCGGTCGGGTCGTTACATTCTCCACCTCTTAAACAAACATTCGTCCTCGAACGGACATAGAAA
>NW_017672851.1:65542-109524 GCF_001879085.1 Nicotiana attenuata
GATGATACATATGAATAAGTAGACCCTGGATCAAATAATACCGAAGCATCCCTACCACCAACGGGAATAATACCTGTGATGACGGCATCTGAGGCTAATGCATCCGGCCTGGCTGGAAGAGCATAAAACCTGGCTGGAGCACCGGCTGTCTGACCTCCGCCTGACTGAGTAGTAGCTGGCTGACCTCTCCCTGTCTAGCCTCCACCTCTAGGACGGCCTCTACCCGTCTGCCCTCCACCTCTAGGTGGCTGGGCAGCTGGTGCTGGAACCATGGGCTGCTGACCCTGCTGCACTGCCTTGCCCCGAAGCCTGGGGCAGTATCTCCTCATGTGACCGGGATCTCCGCACTCAAAACAACAGCGCGGGGCGGCGACCTGCTGCCCTGATGGCTGACCCTGGCAACCCGTAAAACCGCTGGAAGAAGACTGGATAGCCGGTGGACGACATGAACTCTCCAGCATGGCACTGAAATAAGAATCAGGAGGACCCTGGGGACCTGAATACCTACTGGAGGAACCCTGAATGGCTGGCGGGCGGTAGGAAGTCTCTGGCATAGCACTAAGATAGGGGCGTGCTGGAGCCCCCCGGGTAGGAGATGGTGCTGAAACTGGTGGCCTACTAGGCTGGCCTCTCCCATACTGACCTCTGCCCCTAGCTGAGGGACCTCTGAACCCGCCGGAGAACCTAGATCTCTTATCCTGCTGTATCTGCTCTCTACCCCTCTAGCGATATCCCTCAATCCGACGAGCAATCTCGACCACTAGCTGATACTCTGTGCCTATCTCCACCTCTCGAGCCACACTAAATCGAATACCGGGCTGCAATCCAGCGACAAACCTCCGCACCCTCTCCGCATCTGTAGGAAGTATCATGAGTGCATGGCGGGACAACTCAGAAAACCTCGCCTCATAGTCAGTCACAGACATCTGACCCTGCTCGAGCTGCTCAAACTGGTACCGTAGCTCCTCCCTCTCAGAGGGCGGGATATACCTATCCAAGAACAACTCTACAAACTGATCCCAAGTGATGGGAGGAGAACCCGCTGGTCTGCCGAGAACGTAGGACTGCCACCACCTACGGGCCCTGCCCTCAAGCTGAAAAGTAGTGAAGTCAACTCCGTGCGACTCTAATATCCTCAAGTTGTGCAGTCTGTCCCTGCACCCGTCTATGAAGTCCTGAGCATCCTCATGGCGCTCACCCCCGAAGACTTGAGGATGAAGCCTGGTCCATCTGTCTAGTAGCTTCTGTGGATCACCATCCACAGTTGGCCTGGGCTGGGGTGCCGCTGCAGCAACTGGCTGAGCCCCATATGCGGGTAGTGCACCCGGAGTCTGATACACTGCAGCTGCATGGCCTGGAGCCTGAGCAGTAGGGGTCTGGGCCCCCCCTCCTGCCTGTGAAGTGGCTGGGTCTGCTGGAAATAAACCAGCCTGAGTCATAGTATCCATGAACAGTAGCATGCGGCCCATGACCTCCTGAAATCCCGGTGCTGTCATGAAATCCTCCAGGGTAGGCTCAGCTGCTGGCACCTCGCCCTGCTCCTCAATAATAGGGTCCACCACAGGATCTGCTGGTGGTGCAACTGGAACGGCTCTGGGACGCCCTCGTCCCTACCACGGGCCGGTGCCCTCCCCCGGCCTCTACCTCGGCCTCTAGCAACGGGGGGAGCAGCTCCTCCCGGGTCCCGAACGTCAGCGGTACGAGTTCTCACCATCTGTGAGAGAATAGAAGAGGGAAATTTAGTACTCAAAGCACTGTACGACAGGAAATGAATAAAGAGTAGACTTTCCTAATACCCTATAGCCTCTCGAAGATAAATACAGACGTCTCTGTACCGATCAACAAGACTATATCAGGTTTGCCCATAACTCGTGAGACCTACGTGAACCTAGTGCTCTGATACCATGTTGTCACGACCCATTTTCACAATAGTTCATGAGGGCGCCTGACACCCTTGTCAGGCAAGCCAATTGCGGAAACATTTCTAAAATGCTTATGTTGCTTTTGATTTAAAATAAGTGAAATAAACACTCAAATCGAAATTTAAACCAGGAGAACTGAATACTATAATAATATGATTACACAACCCAAAATAATCGTCTACCAAGGTGTGTGCCAGAACCTGGTGTCACAAGCTACGGGCAACTAGTAGAATATACATCCAAAAGAATACCACACTACCCTACTGTCTGGATCCGAATAGATAGAAAATAACAATACAAAAGAAAGACTTCTTCGGATGCGGATCGACATGGAAGGAAACCGGCTCACCGTAGAAGTCCCAAGCCTGCTCACGAATGTGCACCAGAGAAATAACCGGATCCACCTGCCTCAGACCGTGTACATTTAAGTACAGAAGCGTAGCCTGAGTACATAAACAATATGTACCCAGTGAGTATCCCGCCTAATCTCGAAGAAGTAGAGACGAGAGGTCGACTTGATACTCACTAGGGTCAGATAATATTATGATTATAAGTTTAACAATGAAAATCTTTAATAGGCAGCAGTTACAACAAGGCATATAAGTCATATTATTGCTAGGGTTCCGATTAATTGATTACTACAGTTACAATTATCAATGCATTTCGGGCCATGAAAGCAGTACCAATATTTAGCAATCTCAGGCAAAGCTATACAAGCATGCACAAATATGCCGAGGCGACAGCCCGATCCAACAGAAATAAACTGTGCACATGCCGAGGGTCGACGACGCACCTATAGATGCATATATTCATACCCAGGCGATCGGCCCGATCCACAAATAAGAAAAAATATCACGTATACACACAAGGCACATCAATAGTCGTAAATGCCAAGCAAGACTTCAAAAATTGTACAAGTACGTTCTTATTCCCCTTTTAAATCTCTAGCATATCCGAGGTGCTCGTAGTAACAAGATAATATAGAGAGTCACGTAAAATAAGCATGATGTGGGTCCTAAACTACCCGGACCATTAACATAGTAGTAGCTACGCATGGACTCTCGTCACCTAGGGCGTGCGTAACCCCCGCATTTAGCAACAATTACTCAATTATTAATCCTATGGGGACAATTCCCTCTTACAAGGTTAGAAAAGAGACTCACCTCGCTCCAAAGCGCGCTCCCAATATCGAGAACAAGCCCAAGCTCTTAATTCGAAGCCGATCGATCGCAAACAAGTTAAAATAGGTAAGAACTAGTCAATAAAGTCTTAAAAGGTCGAATTCTAACTATTTAAGTAATTTCCCAACCTTTTCCACAAGTTTCCTAAATTCCGACCCCGGGCCCACGTGCCCGGATTCCGATATTTTTCGAAGGAAATTGTTCTCTACAACCTAAGGATCAATAATATATGAATTCTAGTCCATTCCATAACAAATTTCATGCTTAAATCTTAATTTTATTAAAACCCTAGGTCTAGCTCTAACCCTTTGATTTTATCTAACTTTTAGTGTTTAATCTACGTAATATACATGTATTTAACTAATAATGAATGGGAGTAACTTACCTTGAACTGCTATGTTGGAGCCCTCTCTTTGGAAGCCCCCAAATCGCCTAAGTGTGGAGTGTAAAATGAAGAATGGTGTTTGAGTTCGAATTAAATGAAGGCCACTGCCCAGCGATTTCCGCTTCTGCAGTTATGCTGTCCCGCATCTGCGAAGATGGGGCCGCATCTGCGGAACTGGGCAAGAGGGGATTGGACCGCTTCTGCGATTTGAGGCCCACATATGCGGAACGGTTTCTGCAGTTACTGGGCCGCTTCTGTGGCTTGGGCTTAAAGTAACTGGACCGCATCTGCGGTCGGGGGATCGCATAAGCGGAACCGCTTCTGCGGTCCCTAGGCGGCTTCTGCGATTTTCCCCTTGGCCTGCCCTTTTCGCTTCTACGATGGCCTGACCGCATATGCGGTCCCGCTTCTGCGGCTCAAGAACCGCAGATGCGGTTATGACAGAAGCAGCAAAATTATCAGCTCTTCCTAAGTTTTTCTACTTCGCTCAAACCTCGCTCGTTTGACGCTCGGGGCTCCCGAGCCCCGCCCGATCATACCGACAAGTCTGAAATCACGAGGCGGACCTAATCGAACCCTCGGATCACTCAAAACAACACTAAATCTTGGAATCACCCCCTAAAACTAAATGAATCAAACTATTGAATCTTCAAGTTCTTAGTTCTACTCTAACGAGTCAAAACGCCCTTAAACTACTCGGATTGACACTAAATTTTACGGGCAAGTCTTAGACAACATTACGGACCTGTACCGAGCTTCAGAACCAAAATCCAAGCCCGATACCTAGGGAATCAATGATTACTTAGCTTCTTATATTCCTTAAAGCTTCAATTAAACAATTTTAGATAAAAATTCATTACTCAGGCTAGGGACCTCGGAATTCGATTCCGGACACACGCCCAGGTCCCATATTTTCCCACGGACCCTTAGAAATTGTCAAATCATGAATCCGAGTCCGTTTTCCTAAAATATTGACCGAAGCCAAACTTGGTCTTTTAAGAAAGTCTTAAAGAAACAGATGAGCATATTTTACTCAAAACCCTTCCAACTCCCGAACCAATCACCCCCGCAAGTCGTAAATTAGTTAAAGCATGTACGGGAGGCTATATTTAGGGGAACGGGGTTCTAAAAGGCAAAACGACCGGTCGGGTCGTTACACTAGCTTTGCCCTAGTTAAACACATTGTGTCACACCTCCTTTTCCCGATAGGAGGATAGGGAGTTTTTTAAATTGAAGTGACATTAATCAAAATGGGATTATTTATTTATTTCAGAGTCGCCACTTGGGATAATTTATGGTGTCCCAAGTCACCGGTATATTTTAATCCCAAATCAAGGAAATTTTGACTCTGTTTAAAGTGTGCGAAACAAAAGGATTGGGTAAGAAATTTTGTTAACCCGGGAGAAGGTGTTAGGCATTCCCGAAATCCGTGATTTTAGCACGGCCGCTTAGCAATTTATAACTCGTATTTAAATAATTATCGAGTTACGGGTACGTATACTCATTTTAGTTTGATGCGTCAAGAATCACGTCACGCGTACGTGTACACAATTCAGAACACTTAGTTTATTTAAGAAAACAAAAGTTTGGTCAAAGTCACGTGAATCCGTACTTTGAATTTATCCGAAAAAATCGCAATCACGTCACGCGAATATGTACGCAATCACGATAGTAGTTTAAAAACGGCGCCAAAAAGCATTTCTATGAGTATTTGATTAAGGCGTTTTATTTACTAAGAATGTTTGACCATGGTTACGCAAACGTGTGCCTTGGTTTGTTTTGGTATTACAATTGTGTCACGCGTACGTAAACATAATTGTAATAGTTAGCTCGATTTTAAGTATACCTAAGGTTATATTCATGTTTATAAGCTAAATGTCATATGTCTTGTGACTAGGTGTAAATGTTTAATACTATGTGAAACATTTATTTGGATTAATTGGGCAGCTCACATATTAGCTGCCCAATAGATCTATAATTAAGAGGCTTTGGGCATGATAAAGGTGGAGTCCAAATGAACTCTAGCCCAATACATACATTATTAATTATTTGGGCTAGCTAACTGAAATTAATTCAAAAGATATGGGCCTGATGATGATTGAGTCTAATTGACTCTGACCCAATGCACATTTTATTTGAACACATTTGAGACTAAAATTTCATGGTCTATTTTTTGTAATGCCAATTATAGAATCTGACCTATCTCTCATTTATGTTTGAAAATATGATGCTAAGAAATATGGGAAATAAACAGCACAAGTCATTTATTCCAAAACAGGTCCAATTCGATAAATTTTACAGATTTCCGAAATATTTTTATATCTTATGTTAACACCATGTTAAAGTGATAAGTTTAAATATCATATTGTGTATCCAAAACTTTTTGAGAATAAATATGTAACGACCCGACCGATCGTTGTGAGCTCTAGCGCATCGTTCAGTGGTTTGAGGCCCTGAGTAGCTTCACTTCAGGTATTATGACTTGTACGCATGGTCGGAATTGAATTCCTGGAAGTTCGGAGTTGATTTGGAGAGAGAATTCTCATTTCGGACGCTTTAAGTTGACAGAATTGACAAAGATTGAAGTTTTGAGTAAACGAACGCGGAATCGGGATTCAAAGGTTCCAACAGGTTCATATGATGATTTTAGACTTGGGCGTATATCCGGATCAGGTTTTGGAAGATCCGGGAAGGTTTCGGCACCTATTGTGGAAGTTAGCATTGTTGGAAGAATTTTATAAGTTTGGGTTGAAGTGCATTTAAGTGTTATCGATGTCTGTTTGTGATTTCGAGTCTGGGAATAGCTCCAAATGGTGATTCTGGTGTTGGGAGCGCGATCGGAAGTGAATTCAGAATTTTGGAGTCATTTGGCTAAAGATAGAAATTTGAAGGTTTTTGAGAAGTTTGACCGGAAGTTGACTTTTTGATATCGGGGTCGGATTCCGATTCCGGAAGTTGGAGTAGGTCCGTAATGTCGAATATGACTTGTGTGCGAAATTTGTGGTCAATCGGACGTGATTTGATAGGTTTAAACATCGAAAGTAGAAGTTTAAAATTTTAAAATTTATTAAGCTTGGATTGGAGTGCGATTCATGGTTTTAGCGTTGTTTGACGTGATTTGAGGCTTGGAGAAGGTCCGTGTTATGTAATGGTACTGATTTGTGTAATTGGACGGGGTCCCGGGGGCCTCGGGTGTGTTTCGGGTTGTATTGCCTCTTATTTGATGTTTCAACGTCGTTTCTTTGGGAATAAAGGGTACTACATTAAGTAAATGAGCTCCAAATTCCATTTTTATTTAATCAGTAGATCCGTATCGTAATTACGGAGCCAGAGCAAAAAGAATCATCGAATTTGGACATCGTATGGGGAAGTTATGCTCATTTTTTGTGTCAGGAAAAAACTACCGGTTCTGGTGTGGTCGCAGTTGCGAACATTTCCATCGCAATTGCAATGCCAAGTTCGCAATTGTGGACTTTTTGTCGCAAATGCGACCTTTTCCAGCCCGTGTTCGCAATTGTGAAGGCTTTCTTCGCTTTTATGAGGGTTCGCAATTGCGAACCTTGGATCGCGACATCTGCAGCTTGTTTTCAGCTGTGTAACTCGGGTTTTTGCTTCATTTTATCATATTTTGAACCCTAGATCCGAGAGTGGGCGATTTTGAGAGTTGATTTTCCTATCAAATCATTAGGTAAGTGCCTATAACCAAATTTCAATTATATTTTGTGATTATACCTTAGATTTCACATCAAAATTCATCAGAATCCAAAGGAAAATTTGGGGTTCTAAAGAAAAACCTAGAAATTGAGATTTTTGGATTTTGACCACGATTTTGGGCATGGAATTGCGAATAAATTATATATTTGAGTTCGTGAGGCCATGGGTAAACTTTATCTTTGAAAAATTTCAGAATCCGGGCACGTGGTCCCGAGAGCAATTTTGTCAACTTTTCGATCAGGGTTTGGAATTGTTATAAATTGGACTATAATGAGTAATTGAACATAAATTAATGGGTTTACATAATTATTAGCTAGTTTTGGAGTATTTTGTATCGATTTGAGTCTTCGTAAGGGCGTGGAATGCCGGTTATGGAACTTCGGAGCAAGGTGAGTCTCATTTCTAACCTTGTAAGAGGGAATTGTCCCCATAGGTGAATTAATTGGATATGTTCTCCTATTTGTGGGGGCTACGTACGCACGACGTGACAAGAGTCCGCGCGTAGCTACTATTATGCTTAAGTCCGGGTAGTCTAGGGCCCAAAAGCATGCTTTACTTGTAATATTTGCAACCTTGTTGTCAACTTACAAATGCTTAAAACATATCGAACGTATAAATAAATTTCTAAAAGGCTAGACATCATTTCTTGACTTTTGAAAGAGAAGCTTGCCTTTTCATAAATGATTGCTCCTTGATGAATTCTTGATTTGACTGTTTGAATGTGTTTATCTATTGTGGAACAGGCGGAACGCCTCGGTAGATTAAATAGATGCATTTATGGTTCGTGCCATTCGACCCTCTGGCAGTGCATAGTTTAAATATTTTTTGGATCGGGTCGTACAACCTCGGCATGATTTGCGCATGCTTGTATTGCTTGCCTTAAAATTCATTGATGTTGATATTTGTTACTCCCTAGCCTGAGATAAATGTATAAATGGCGAAAATGAATTTGGGAATTTCCTATAAAAGAAAGAATTATTTACTTGCCTCATGATATTGAGTTACAGCCCTTTTTATGAAAATCCTCGATTTACTATATTATTGGTATATTGGACTACTAGTAACTATCGATGTCGACCTCTCGTCTCTACTTCTTCGAGATTAGACAGGATACTTATTGAGTACAAGTTGTTTTTGTACTCATGCTACATTTGCTGTGCATTTTTGTTGCACGGGCACATGTACCTCTAGCGGCCTAATGGGCATAGCTGCATGGATGATACGGAGACTTAGGTGAGCTGCATCTCTCGAGGCGACCCGTAGCCGGCATAGTCTCTTTCAGTGTATAGTATTTACCTTCTGTCCAATTTGTATCCCGGACAGTTATTGTACTTCATTTGATTTTTCTTAGAAATAGCTCATGCACTTGTGACACCGGGTTCTGGGATATTATGGGATTATTAAATATGAAATATGTTAAAAACATCATCTTATTTCAATGAATTTTATTATTTACAATGTATCAAAGGGACGATTTCAATAAATACTAAAATAGGAATTTTATTAACTTCTTGGTGTTGGCTTGCCTGACAGTGGTGTCCGGTGCCATCATGACCCTTAGTGGATTTTGGGTCCTGACAAAATATCTTTAACCAAACTATCAACTCAATTCATTAGCAGAAAATCTAAAAAAAAAAAGAGAAAAAAATAATTCCATGGACCCAATTGGTTTGGGCCTGAAAATGTAACAAGTCTACTGTCCAGTTTGCTCAGAAAACTCAGTTTTTCATAATCTGAAAATTCTAAAAAAAACTACCAAATTGGAATTACTGTATTTAATTGCTTTAAACAACACAATAAAGTTACTAACATATTTTTTTGGTCAAAAGGGAACATATATTATAGATAAAAGTACCAATACAACATACTAATACATCAAACCTGATGCAAACTAGGCATCATAGTAACTAGTGGAGCATACGCAAGAGAAAGTACAGGTGACCCTGTATGGAGGGTAGTAGTAGGTACTACGTCGTAAGTATTAACTACCATATTATGACAAAAGCTAGGTAAAGTAGAGGACGACTGTGTTGAAGCAGGTGCAATCCTCCTTTGTTGAGTGCCTTGTTGATCTTGCTGAAGATAAGTGAGGACAAAAGATGGTGGTTGTGCAAAAAGTAGACAGGTAGACTGTGTAGTCCTGGATCCATACTTTGCGAGACTGTCAGCTACATAATTTTGCTCGCAAAAATTATGTTGAAGGGATGGGCTATGCAGCTGCCGGAGCAAGAACCTGCAGTCATTGATAATGTTAGCATAATGTGTAGGAGTGTTGTGGAACATACCTATGAGCTGTTGGGCATCTGTTTCAATCACCAGTGGTGTCAAATGTTGTTGTAAAGCTATGTGCAACCCCATAAGAAGTGCAAAGAGCTCCGTCTGGATGTTGTTACCCTTTTTTGATGGACCTGCAAATCCCACCACCCAACTACCTTGGTGGTTACGGAACACCCCACCAATGCCATATTGCATATGGGAGATTGAAGCAGATCCATCTATATTTAATTTATAATAGTTGGCAGCTGGTGGGTGCCATTTAATGTAGAGAGGGATAGATTGACACTTTTTTGTTCTCTTTATGTGAGTTGTTAAATAGTAATATTCAGCTGTAGTAGTAATTAGTAAAGGGATATTGAAAGGAAGTTGTTTATTTTCCAACCTATGTTTATTGCGATTAAGCCAGATATGCCATAATGCAAAGGGTATTAAGGTAGTAGGTGAGATGTTATGAGGTGTACTAGAAAGATGTGTGTGAATAATTTCATACAACCAAGTGTGAGAATTAGGGGAAGGAGTAGTATTGCATGCAGGAGGTAGTGATAGTTTAATGGCTATCCATAGTTACATAGCCGTTTGGCAGCCAAAAAAGAGGTGTTCTATTGTTTCAGGTGCCAAATGGCATTGTGTACAATGAGGTGATGCTATAATACCTAGATGGGATAAGTATGTAGTTGTAGGAAGTTTATTATGGGAAATAAGCCAAAGGAAGAACGAAATTTTTGGGGGGATTTTCAACTTCCAAATCCAGCTGTGAGAAGAATTGCGAATGGGAGTAGGGTTTAGTGATGTATAACAAGATTTAACAGAAAAGTGGCTGTGGGAGGTGAGTGGCCAAAAAATTTGATCATAACCTGTTACTGAGAAAGGCATATACTTATCCTTGATACTATACTGGATTTGTTGTGGTAATATAAAAGGAAGTGTGTCCAGATGCCAAGCCTGATTATAGAAGTAATTGGAAACTAATTTACGCTCTTCATATCTAGGGAATGGTCCAGAGATGCAGCTGCAGAGTGTGAAATTTGGTTTGATCCAAGGGTCCAATTTACACATATTAAACTAGCACGTTATACAAGAGAAAATATAGAAAGAACTAAATTATTATAACTTATTAACTAAACAATGAGTTTAATTCCTTATACACGGTGATGACAAATCTACATATTACTATTCCTAATAAATTTCTTTCAAAATGTTGTTTTTTACTTTTACTTTTATAGACAAATACATGGATCTTCATGATATAATTCTTCTATCATGAACAAACGCATGAAGTTGAAACAGATTTTGAGCAGCCTTCATAAAACATTAAACATAAAATTAGCAAAAACTTAAGTAGAGTAACTTGGATAAATGACCAACATTATACAGATTTGCAAATAACTTTAGCTAAATAAATTTCAATCAATATTTGTCATGCAATAACTTTACTCACATCCAAAACTACATTCAAACAAACAAAACTTGACACACCAAATAATAGTCATGATACTGAAATTTGACAGAATAATAAAATCTTTAAACAAACTGAAATTTACATTATCAGGAGTAGTACCTCAGCAGCAGCAAGAAACCAAAATAAGATAGAAATAAGTCTCTGAAAAAACTAAGCATAAGCAGCAGCAAGAAATACCAAATAGGAAAACCAAAACAACTTCAAATTCAAGCTCAGAAATCCCAGCAAAAGTATGAAACCAGTTGGAGTTCTTTTCTAAAAGTGAAGGAAAGAGACTCCAAAAGCAGTGCAGAATCAATGTATTTTTAGGGAATTTTTCTGTGTGTTTTTCTTAGTGTGTGTAGGTCAAGCTCTATCATTGTGTAAGTGTTCAGATGTATTTACAACAAAGAAAAAGAGTGTTTATATCGAGTGAGGGAGTGAAAGGAATAAGGGTTAGGGTACCAAAAAGGAATCTGCCAGTATCCCTAAAATCAGGAAAAAGGCATCTTTTCCTCAACAGAAATGGATAGCTGTCCAATTTCTAATACCCTTTTATCGCAGAAATGGACAACTGTCCAATTTCTGGATATTTTGGGATCTTATCCCTATCCTTCCTACTCAGCATTGGGATAGTTGTCCCTATTCTAGTAGTTTCTAGCAATTCTGAAAGAGTTCAGAATTAAGATTTCCAAAATTGACCCTTAAGGGTCTATGAATTGCCTCAGAACCAGACTGGTTTTGGGCCTGAGTCAGGTGACTCTTGGCCTAAAAACCTTGGGCTCTTAAGCTTTTAACAAAGCTACGGGCCTGTCAATTAGACAGGTCCAATTTATGAGCCAAGTGGAACGAGCCACTTCAGTGAGGCCCAATTCTTAACCAACTACTAAATGAAAAAGCAAGCAATTAATTTAAACAAATAAACAAACAAAACAGTAATACTTAAAAAATTAAACGTAAAATTAATAAAGGTAAAACAAATAATGATAAAATAAAATCAAAACAGTAAAGTAAAGAGAAAAAAGAAGCTATACCTAACACTAATATTACTTTTTCCTAACAAAGTCTGTTTGATTAAACAATTTAAACAGAATATCAGACAATAAAAAAACCAGTTACGAAAATAAACACAAAATATAACGATGAAACACGTAATAAAGGAAAACAGAAAATTACATAAAATATACCTAAGAATCTGTTTTGAAAAAAGTGATATCTTGCCGCTAAAAACCTTCATGCCAATACACCCATCTGGGATTTGAGATCCCTAATGTGAGATATTGGCAGGAGGATTATTATTCGGACTTGGTAGCTTGGTAGATTTTAGGGTTTTGAAAATCACAGATCTAAGATCTGGAGTTTTCAGTAGGGTATTTTTAGGATCTATGGGTAGATTGGGGTTGTAGGGGGTGTGGTGGTTGTAGGGTATGAGTTAAAGTAGGTTTAGGGTTTTGCCGCCGCCATAGGCGGTTTCCAACGGCGACTCTAGGGTTTCTAGGTTTTCGAATCTGAGACCCATTATTTTTTGTGGGGTTTTTGGGGATTTAGTTGGTAGGGCGAGATTGAGGGAGGTGAGGAGAGTGTATGGGGTGAGTTTGAGGGGGTTTGCAGTTCCACCGCTACCGTAGGCGATTTCCGACAGTGGGGCTAGGGCCGAGCTAGGGTTTCTAGCTCTTTTATGTGTAATATTTGTTGGGTTTTATGGTGTTTTGAGTTTTGATTAATGGGAGTGGGGTTTAGGAAGAATGGGGAAGAGAATAGGGTGGATTTGGGGTAGTTTTAGGTTTCACCGTTGCCGTAGGCGAAATCCGGCAGCGGCTAAAGGTGGTGGATGGAGAGGCGGTTAGGTTTAGGACGGGGGTGTTACGGTGGCTAGGGTTTTGGGGGCGGCTGAGAGAGAGAGATGTGAGAGAGTGGGGGAGGTTGAAACGAGGGAGGTAGGAGGGGATTAGGACATTTAAATACTTAGGGGAAGATGAGTTCCGGGCCGTTGGATCTATTGAAGATCAATGGACAGGATTACTTTGCATCCAAACGACGCCGTTTGGTTTAGGCGGGATTTCAGATTGGGTTGGGGTATTGGGCTTGGGCGATTAGGACTAGGGCTATTGATTTGGGTTGGTTTAAACTGGCCCAATTCGGCCAAGACCCCTTTTCTTTAATTTTAAAAACTAATTGATTAAAATAAACCCTAAATTAAGTACAAAATTATCTTAATTTGTAAAATTTAACTAACTATCTATTTGTATTATTTACATAACTAGCCAATCCTAAATTAACAAAAGAAAGTACTAATTTAAACACTAAGAGCTAAAAATGTAAAAATGAATAATTTTTGTGATGTTTCTTTTAATAAAACAATTAATTTAACGACTTAACCTTAAAAATGCAAATAACAACCTAAAATGCAATGCATGACATTTTGAACATTTTTAGGGTATTTCCATGATTTTAAAATATTAAATGTGCACAAACATGCAACTAAATGCAAACAATTAACAGAAAATTCCTACCAAATTCTATAAAAACGAAAAATAATTTAGAAAAGCCTATTTTTTAATTTTGTAGGAGTATTTCTAGTCGGGCAAAAATCACGTGCTCACAGCTGCCCCTCTTTGCTCGAAAACACGAAGAGCTTTCGGGCAAAGATAAAATGAGCAATTATGAGCGATTTTTGCCCGTTTGGATACTCCATGGGAAGCATTTGAGAAAGTTTGACCGAACCTTGCTCCGGAGGTTGCCTACATATCCTTGGCTATAAAGAAATCAGGCCAGTGTAGTTCTGGAAGTTTTGGTAGCTGAGACTACCGGGAAGCTGTGATTTCACTATTTTTACTGCTGCTAAGCTCCTTATTACACCAAAGCCAAAATGAAAAAGACTAGCTAAGCCTATTAACTACGAGTTACAAGATTCCTATCTATAAATCTTCTGAAGCTTGATTTTGAGTCTTGGCTGGTTCTTCAATCAAACTCTGATCTCAATCTTGATGCTTGGTAGTTGCAGGTGCTAGCCCATTCTTCTTCAGCTTTCGGATTAGTACGTGACAAGTTTATGGATTGATCCATGTTTTGAGCAGTCCACATCTTTTCTCCGCCTCTGGACTTTGGATTCAACTCTTTTCTTTTCTTACTTTTATTCTTGACTGAGACTTCTTCTTTTGGTCGTCTCGAATCTTGCGCCTCGAGGTATAACTTACTCAGGTATCAAAACAAACGAACGAAATTTTTCTGCCCCAGTTTTCACTAGGAAAATTTTCTGAGTTATTTTAACGAAATTCTATACTACTTCGTTATTGAAAGTGATAAAAGGGGCAGGAGTGGTGTACCCGGAGTAAATGTAGACCAGGGAGTGGAGACCCTATGTCTAAAAGTAAAATTAACTAGGGATTGGAAACCCTATGTTGGAAAAATCACCAGGTTATGCCTTTATAAACTAGGGAATGGCGACCCTATGTTGTGAAGTCATTAGGTTATGCTGGCATCAACTAGGGAGTGGTTACGCTATGTTGGCATCAGGTTATGCTGGCATCAACGAGGGAGTGGAGACCCTATGTTAGCATCAACTAGGGAGTGGTGACCCTATGTTGGCATCAGGTTATGCTGGCATAAACTAGGAAGTGGAGACCCTATGTTGGCATCAACTAAGGAGTGGTAACCCTATGTTGGTATCAGGTTATGCTGGCATCAACTAGGGAGTGGAAATCCTATGTTGGCATCAACTAGGGAGTGGTGACCCTATGTTGGCATCAGGTTATGTTGGCATAATCTACGGAGTGGTGATCCTGTGTTGGCATTAGGATATGCTGGCATCATGTTATGCTTGCATCAACTAGGGAGTGGATACCCTATGTTGGAAAAGCGACTAGGGAGTGGAGACCCCATGTCTAAGATAAAATCAACTAGGGATTACAGACCTTATGTTGGAAAAAACGCAGCTAGGGATTGGAGACCCTATACTACCATGATTTTGAATTTTCTTTGTTTTCTTTCTTTTCATTTTTTATTTAAGAGAATGAGTAAAAATGCAGGAAAGAATTTGGCGGAGACTTCCCTTTGGATTGGTTATTGTTGTAGAGCTATTTTAGTCTCTGTGCAGTTTCCTTTTTTACACCTGCTTCTTGCAATGTTGCTTCTGGATTGCACCGGTTTCCTATTATTTTTTTTTACAACAAAGAAAAATTTGTTAGTTTGAAACGGTGGTTGGTATTGTGGCATTGATTATTCAGTCACTTGATCTCAGCCCTTTCAATTGCAACTGGTTTTTTCTTAAATACTGATTGCATTTCCGACCCTGGAGAACCTCTAGCTTTTCCAGACTTTGCCATGACGGTTGCCCACGTGGGACTTAACCTTTTCGACTTTATTTTGCCTTTGTAACCCTTTCACTTCTGACTTGTTTTTTTTCAGTTTTTAACTTCGAAGCAATGAGGAACTTTTTGGCTCCTCAAACTTTGCTACAACGGCTAGTTGTGTGGGACTTAACCTTTTCCAATTTTATTTCGCCTTCGTAGGCCTTTCATTTCTGGCTTCTTTCTTCCAATTTTAATTTCAGAGCATTTGGGGTACCTTGGCTTTTCAAATCTTTGACGAGATGGTTAGCCACGTTGGACTCAACCTTTTCAACTTCTTTTTGCCTTTATAGGCATTTTAATTTAATTTTCTCCTTCCAAGAGTTCTGATTTCGAAGCATCGGCCGCCATGGCCAGTCGAGGTCGACTTGCTGCCCCCGACGAGGCTGGGTGCCTTCTTGTGTATTAGCTTGTATCGAAGGAGAACCCTGTATATCAGTCTTACCATCCTTTCTCTGTCTTAGTTTCGGAACAGAGTTAAACCAAAAGGGATTCAAAGAAAACAAACAATGAAATGGAGTTTGAGTTTAAACAAGATGTGTCCCTTTCGGGGAAAGGAGAGACGGACTTATATCGAGTACATGCGGACTTCAATGAACATGACATGCCTTTTGGACTTGATTCCTCCTCTGTGTAAACCGTCTGACTCTCAGAAATTCATCACAACTTTTGCCTCAAAATCGAGAAACCTTGCCCAGGATTGTGTCAATCTCAGTGACTGAAGATCCTCTTTTTTGATCAGTGGTGCCCTTTTGCGGGTTTTCATGAGCTGACCTCTCTTTTTTATCTTCTCACCATCACCTTGTAGTGCTCTTTGCGATTTTTCACTAACAAGACCCTCTCATTTTAGTTTCTCTACTTACCATCGTCTTACGGTACCCGTGGAGGTTTTCACTGATAAGACTCTCTCACTTCATTTCTCTCATTTGGTTGTATGAGATCCAACTAGCTGTATCCTCCAATTTTGAACATCTTTACCGATTGATCCGAAGGACTTGAACAAGATTTGGGGTAAAAGAATTTGGATCGAATTACAACTTTGGAACCTTTCAGGCGAAACCATTGCTGAACCATTATAACTTCTGCCCCAGTTTCATCTTTTTGGGGGGAATTTGGATTTTTATTTTGGTGTGACTGAACCCTAGAGAGAGGCTGCCTACGTATCCTTTCAGAATCAAGTCGAACGTAGTTCAAGAAACTTTTTTTTTGAGTTCTTTTTTTTTCTTTTTTTTCTGTTTTGTTTTGTTTTCTCTTTCTTTTCCCTTTTTCATTTTTTTTCATTTCAATTTCTTTGTCTTTTTTTTGTAACTTTCCTTTTCTTCTCTTTTTTTTTTCGTTTTTCATTTCGTATTTTTTTATAATTTTTTTTCAATAACACTTTCAGGTTCCAAAGAGGGTAATCAAAGAAGAGTTCTGTCTCAAAGGGTTTGCAAAAGGTTGATAGTGTTTGGGTAGCAAGAATAAAAGCTTTCTTCATCCCAACCGGAGAACATTGATGTTATATAGAGATCCAACATAGTACCTTTTGACTGCACCTGCGTTGACAGTTGTTTCAGGGACATTTCCTTCGATGTTTCCCACGTACAACACTCTCTTTGGCAGTACTCTTCATAACATGTATTGGTCTTTCCAATCTTGAGCCAATTTTCCTTTAGCTGTTCCAACTCTATGTTTTATTTCCTTAATCTTATCTTCATTGCAATCTAATTCTTGATTCATTATTTCGAGGTCTGACGGCGTTCTAGTATCGCGGCATGAGGTCCGCAAGCATGTCATATTATTGAAATCTGCATTTTACGGAACTGAAAAGAAAATAAGAAAGGTGACATGATTGAGAAAAGAGACATTCCTGGAAGAATTTCGTTTGATTTTTTTTTGGTTTTTTTTTATTTTTATTTTCTTTAAGGATAGAAGGGTTTACATTAGAAAAGACAATAAAGTAAAACGTTCGGATCACACCATGAGATAATCTGGATGCAGAAAGGATAGCAAGACTAGCTACCGATACTCCCATCTGATGGGGAACTTTCATGCTTGGCGATCGTTTTTCGGCTTTTCTTCTGCCTCGGCAATGGATTCAATGGCCTTCAGTATCAGATCAAATTCCTCATCTTCACAAATCATTCTGACTATTGGCCTTGTGTTGTGAGCAGGCAACGGATTATTCGTCATAGCACGAGCTTCTTCATTCCGAAAAACAATTCTTTCAGCTTCAGTCAAATCTTCAACTGCCCTTTTGAGGCTCCAACAGTCCTCCGTACTGTGTCCAATTGCTCCAGAGTGGTATTCACATCTAGCATCAGCTCGGTGCGAGGGGGACTCGGGGTTCGGACTGTTCGGGGCCACTGGCTGCAACATATCTAGCCTGATTAGCTTTTGGACGAGCTTGAATATGATTCACCTATAGGGGTAAACTAATTCTTTTGAAAAGGCTCTCTTGGGCAATGATTGTATTAGTGAACATTCGGTTGGGGATTGTATGGAGCTTGCTATGGATGGGCATTTTTGGGAGGTAGAGCTCTATTTTGTGTATAATGTTGTGGCCGCGTGTAAGGTTGTGCGTTCATCACCGCATAGGGAGGCGGTGCCACGGCATAAGCATCATCTTGAAAGTGATAATAGTGTGGTGGGACCTTAGGAAGCACATATGATAGGCTGAATGACATGCGGGCCCCCTCGAGCTGGAAACCATCATGGCACCCTCTTCACTCCCATTTCTATTCATCAAACCCTCCGAACCATCGTGAGCAAGCTGTGATGTGGCCTTAAAAGCAGCATGACTTAAGACTCGACCTATTTTTAAACCGTTTTCAACCATTTCCTCGATTTTTATAGCTTCACCGAACGACCTAACTATAGCAGACATCATGCTCTGGAAGTAGTCCGCCTCTTTGGCCTGTAGGAAGGCCGTAACCATTTCAGCTTCGTCCATTGGAGGCTTTACCCTAGAGGCTTGCTCGCGCCATTTGACAGCATATTCACGGAAGCTTTCTGCCATTTTCTTTTTCAAATTGGACAAAAGGATTCTGTCAGGAGAGATATCCACATTACATTTGAACTGGCGGACAAAATCTTGGGCCAAGTCATCCCACATGTGCCAATGAGTAATTTCTTGATCCACATACCACTCGGAGGCGATTCCGGTGAGGCTTTCACCAAAATAGGCCAATTGCAGCTCCTTTTTTCCTCCAGTAGCCCTTACCTTACAGTATTATTTCAGATGAGCGATCGGGTCTTCGTGCCCGTCGTACTTTTCAAATTTTGGCATCTTGATGCCAGCTGGCAAGTGGACATGGGGAAACATACAGAGGTCAGAGTATGAGACACTCTTTTGGCCACTCAAACCTTGCATGTTATTCAGGATTTGCTTTAGGCTCTTCATCTTCCGAGCCATTTCCTCTTGCTCAGGATTTTTAACAACCTTTTCGTGCTCCACCGAGAGATCATATTGTGGAGGTTGAGTGAAGGAGTACAGCCGTGGTAAAGTTGGTTGCGCTGTGGTACAAAGTGGTGCTGCAGAAAACAATATTGGAGGTGCCCTCGAAACTGGCACCTAGGGCGAACCACAGATGGTATTCCAAGACCATTAGACGGCATTGGAGGGTGCCTGCATGGGATGAGCGGGTTGGGCACAGGGGCGTTGGTAGTCTCTCCTGACCTGGGGGTCAACTCAGGGAACCCAGGGATTGCACTAGCGGTTCCCTACTAATAGACCAGGCGTCCCACATTTCCAATATGTGGAGATGCAACATCTTATTCTCTTCAGCAGCTGCTGATTCTGATGGTGGAATAGCCGGTGCCGGGCTATCCTAAGGATTGATATTTGGTAGATTCCTTTCGGAGACCATAGGTGTATACAGTGAAATCGGAGGGTCCAATTCTTCATCATCGAGGCACCTCAGAGGATCGTATCAAAGGCATCATGACAGTATCTAGTGGTCCCATCTCCATATCTTTGTAATTAATGCTTTTGTACTACATAGGGATCTCCCCTCCTATATAAAGGGGATCCTTGTCATTTTTGTAAGCACCGGGTTGCTCCAACTACTTCACACGAAATATACAAGAACTCTCTCTTTTTTCTCTCTAACATACTCTCTCGATATTGTTGCTCTTATTTATTATCTTCATACTTGTTCTTCATTTATTGCTTATCCTTGGTCATAAAGAGCCTTCGCTGATTATTTTACAACTGTTAGCCCTTCCCCGATTGCCGTTAATAGCTCGAGCCCGAGCCAAGGAATCAACCTTGAGGCTCCGTATCGGTCAGTCCGAGGCCCCGATTGTCTAGCTCATCGGTTTAATTATACTCTATTTTAGCTCGCATTTGATCTCTAAACTTCATACATATAGCATCATCTTCTCAAACAACTAGCATAAAAATAGATCACGTATTTTTAGAGTCCCATCAACAAATTTAATTGTTATTCCCATTTTCACGGTAAACAGTTTGGCCCCCACCGTGGGGCTAAAAATAATAGTGATTGTTTTCTTGCTGGTTTTATTACACAATGCAAGTTAACTTTCACACTTTTTCTTGTCCAAGATCTTCGATTTCAGGTCAAAATGTCTGGCTCAGTAAACAGAGTAGAAAATGGCAACCTTGAAAACCACAAAGAGAAGGATATGGTTGTTCCAGAAGTCGGTACACCACCGCAAAACTCAACCTGGGCGGAAGAAGAGATTCTTCGACACGACGTCCAAATGATTATTGGAGGGACCGCTAGCCCCCAAGGACCCATGTTCAAACGGACAAGAACGTCCGCTGCAGAAGAAGGGCTGAACCAAAACTGCATGGCCGAAGACACCCTTGCGTTCAGCGAGGAGGATCTCTCAACCATGACAGAACCGCAAAACGACGCACTGGTGATCTCGTTTCTATTAAACAACACTAGGATAAAACGCGTGCTCGTGGATCTAGGCAGCTCGGCCAACATAATCAGATTAGAGGTAGTAGGACAACTGGGGCTACTAGATCGAGTCACACCCATCTCCCGAGTCCTTCACAGCTTCAACATGACCGGCAAAGTAACAAAAGGAGAGATCACCCTCCCGATCGACACGTTCGATGCGGTTTAGAATGACGAGTTCCATGTCATCGATGGCGACATGAGGTAGAATGCATTGCTTGGCAGGCCTTGGATACACAGCATGAGGGCAGTACCGTCAACCCTACACCAGGTGATAAAATTTCCTACAAAGGACGGCATAACGACCATATATGGAGAATAGCGGGTGGCGAAAGAAATGTTCGCGGTTTACCATGAGGCGCCGACCCCCACGCACCCGATCTCGGACGAGCCTAGGAACATACAGATCCCCGAGGACGACGAAGAAGATTTCTTCGCTCCTCGAACCTTTGTTGCCCCTGAAGAATCGGATGCAACTAAGTCAACAATCGAAGATCTGGAGCAGACCGTTTTGATCGAACGCCTCCCGGACCGTAAGGTATACCTGGGAACGAGGCTAACCCCGAACTCAGGAAAGGGCTCATTTAATTTCTTATTAACAATATCAACTGTTTCGCTTGGTCCCACTTAGATATGATAGGAATTCCACCAGAAATAACCTCCCACAGACTAAGCGTCGATCCCAGGTTTAAACCAGTAAAGCAGAAGAAAAGACCACAGTCCGAGGTAAAACATGCCTTCATCAAAGAAGAGGTAACGAAACTTCTTAAAATAGGATCCATTAGAGAGGTAAAGTACCCCGAATGGTTGGCCAATGTAGTAGTGGTACCTAAAAAGGGGAATAAGCTAAGAATGTGTGTAGATTATAAAGACTTGAATAACACATGTTCCAAAGATTCCTTCCCATTGCCTAACACCGATCGTCTGATCGACGCTATGGCCGGCCACGAGACCTTCACCTTTCTCGATGCCTACTCGAGGTATAATCAAATCTAGATGAACCTCAAGGACAGGGAGAAGACCTCGTTCATCATGAAGTATGGTACCTACTGCTACAACGTAATGCCCTTCGGGCTAAAAAAACGCAGGGGCTACGTACCAGCGCCTAGTTAATAAAATGTTCGAGCATCAAGTAGGTAAATCAATGGAAGTATATATTGATGATATGATAGTTAAGTCCCTATGCGCAGAGGACCATTTAACTCATTTGCAGGAAACTTTCGACATCCTCAGAAGTTACAACATGAAGCTCAACCCCGAGAAGTGTGCCTTCAGAGTAGGTTCGGGCAAATTCCTGGGCTTGATGGTATCAAATAGGGGAATCGATTTTAACCCCAACAAAATTAAGTCCATCGAAGAAATCATAGTGGTGAACAATGTAAAGGTCGTGCAATGGCTAACAGGGCGAATAGCGGCTCTAGGCAGATTCATATCAAGGTCATCAGACAGGAGCCATCATTTCTTCTCTTTACTCAAAAGAAAGAACAACTTCGAATGGACTCCAGAATGCCAACATGCCATAGAGGAGCTAAAACGATATCTGACCAGCCCACCTTTGCTCCATACGCCAAAGGAGGATGAAACACTATATCTATACCTAGCCGTGTCTGAAATAGCGGTAAGTGGCGTACTGGTCTGAGAGGAGCAAGGTATGTAATTTCCTATTTATTATGTAAGCTGGACCCTGGGGGACACCGAACTAGGTATCCCCATCTAGAAAAATTGGCTCTCGCGCTAATAAGCGCCTCACAAAAATTGAAGCCCTATTTTCAATGCCACCGTATCTGCGTTCTATCCACATAACCCCTCCAGAACATACTGCACAAACCTGAGCTATCGGGCCGATTGGCCAAATGGGCCATCGAACTCGGGGGGTATGATATCGAGTATCAACCTCGAACGGCCATCAAGTCCCAAATTCTGGCGGACATCATGGCCGATTTCTCGCCCTCCCTCGTACCCGAGGTAGAGAAGGAGCTTTTACTAAAATCAGGCACGTCTTCCGGGGTATGGACCCTGTTCACAGACGGTGCCACAAACATAAGAGGATCCGGGCTCGGTATAGTCCTGAAGCCACCCGTTGGCGGCGTAATCAGACAATCTATAAAAACTGCAAAATCGACTAACAACGAAGCCCAGTACGAGGCTATGATTGCAGGTTTAGAACTGGCCAAAAGCTTGGGAGCCGAGACCATCGAGGCGAAATCCGATTCACTCCTGGTAGTGAGCCAAGTGAATGGGAGCTACGAAGCTCGAGAATACAGGATGCATAGATATTTGGACAAAATCCAAGTCGCACCACGACGCTTCAAAGAGTGGACCTTAGTCCAGGTACCTCGAGAGCAGAATAGCGAGGCTGATGCCCTCGCAAACCTAGGATCATCTGTTGAAGAGGAGGACCTACTCCCCGAGGCTGTTGTTCAGTTATCCAAATCAGTAGTCGAGGAAGGTCATGCTGAGATTAATTCTACCAGCCTAACATGGGATTGGAGAAATAAATATATTGATTATTAAAGAGACGGGAAGTTGCCCGCGAATCCAAAAGAATCGGGGGCCCTACGAACCAAAGCAGCCTGGTTCTCGCTCGAAAAAAACGGGACTCTGTACAGAAGAACATTCAATGGCCCCCTAGCGGTATGTCTAGGGCCAGGTGACACAGACAATGTACTCCGAGAAATTCACGAGGGTACTTGCGGATACCATTCCGGCGCTGACTCCTTAGTCCGGAAGGTGATCAGGGCAAGCTACTACTGGGACAACATGGAAAAAGACACCAAAGAATTCATCCAAAAGTGCGAGAAATGCTGGAGATTTTCCCCCCATGATTCACCAGCCCGGCGAGCAACTACATTTGGTCTTATCGCCATGGCCATTCATGAAATGGGAATGGACATCGTCGGCCCCCTATCAACGGCACCAGGTAAAGCTAAATTCATTTTATTTATGACTGATTATTTCTAAAAATGGGTGAAAGCGCAGGACTTCGAGAAAAATATGAAAAAAGGAAGTCATTAACTTCATATGGGATCACATTATGTGTCGATTCGGAATCCCCTTCGAAATAACATGCGATAACGGGAGGCAGTTCATCGGGAGCAAGGTAACACAGTTCCTTGAAGATCACAAAATCAAGAGAATCCCGTCAATGACTTACCACCCATGTGCAAACGGCTAGGCTGAGTCCACAAATAAAACCATCATTCAGAACTTAAAAGAGAAGCTGGAGAGCGCCAAGGGAAACTGGAGAGAAACGCTGTCCGAAGTACTATGGGCATACCGAACAACTTCCAAGTCAAGCACAGGGGAGACGCCTTTCTCTCTAGTATACGGCGTCGAGGCTTTGATACTAGTGGAAGTCGGGGAGCCGAGCGCCAGATTCCAACACACTACTGAGAGCTCGAACAACGAGGCCATGACAATGGCCCTCGAACTACTAGATGAAAAACGAGAAGCCTCGCTGGTCCGAATGGCCGCCTAGAAGCAAAAAATCGAAAGGTATTATAACAGGAGAGCAAACCTCCAGTATTTCTGGGTCGGAGACTTAGTCCTAAGGAAAGTCACTCTCAACACCCGAAACCCTAATGAAGGAAAGCTAGGCCAAAACTGGGAAGGACCATACCGCGTCCTCGGAGTTGTCGGCAAAGGGTCTTATAAGCTCGGCACCATGGAGGGCGAACAACTTCCGAGAAACTGGAACATATAAATGCTAAAACGGTATTATTGCTAGGTCATCCGATTGAAAATTCCATGAGTACCGTCGAGCAGGCGTTCCACTCTTTCCTTCGACCGGATTTTGTCCTCGGAAGGGTTTTGCCGGCAAGATTTTTAACGAGGCAACATCCACGCGCTACCTAAGGAAGACTCAACAAGTATTCGACACTTCCTTTGCAATCAACCCCGAATACTGGAGGGCAACCCCTCGGGGTCCCAACAGCATAATGACGTATCGGGCCAAACGGTCGAACAAACCGTGCCTATGTAGTGGGTCCCACGACAACGAAACAATATGTACTTATGCCAAGTAATCAAAGAATACCTTTTGTCAAATCATCTCATACTTTAAAGGAAACTCAGCATTTCGCCAAAATGATTCCTCCATCAAAAACGTCCTGAATACTCAGGGACTGGCGTCAAAATCGCAAAAATTGCACGACCTCCGAGTCGGAACTCCTAACTCGTATGCCCTCAATGAGGCAACATCTAGATCACAAAACAAGCTCCAGAGCCAAAATGTCCCGAACACTCGGGAACTGGCGTTAAAAACTCCAATCTGCGCGACCTCCGGGTTGGAAACTCTGAAATCGTAAATCCTCAATTGGGCAACACCAAGTTCTCAAGTTATGGCTCCCGAGCCGAGAAATCCTCGATAGCTTGGGGATTTCCGTCAATCGCCATTGTGAGCACGTGACTTTCGCCCTATATGAATTACTCCCATAAATTCAAAACAAAATAACTTCTTTCAGTGTTAGCAATTTTTGTGGATTTTTGTGGCATTTTTCTATTAATTGTTTGCATTTATCTGCCCATGTTTATTTTATTTAATTCATGAAAAATACAAAAATACTCGGCATGTGCATTTAAGATTTAACTTTGCATATTAGGATTAACTAGAAAGTCAATTGTTTTATAAAATGGAAAAATCACAAAATATAGTCTAATTTGCACTTTTAATTTTAGTCTTGATTTTTGAGTAGTTTTTGTGTTAATTTGTTTCTAATTAATTGTGTTAATTGTCATTTTGGTTAAATTAGTTTTTTTTAGTTAATTCAGTTTTAGGAATTAATTTAGATTTCTATTTAGTTTTAAAATTAGGAAAAAAAGAAAGTTGAAAAGAAATGAAAAGGAAAATAAAACAAAGGAAGCTTGAATCAGATTTTTATGTCTCACTTAATTCCAAGCCCAAACCAAACAGGACCCACCCCAGGCCCATGTGCATATTACCCCATAACCCGGCCGAAACCCGCCCCAACCCGGGTCCAATCCAGTCGTTCATTGTGATATCCAAACGACAGCGTTCGGAGTTTTTAATCCCAATCAAATCTCGGCCCATCATTGCAGATCATCTAACGGCTCTAGAACTCTCTCCCAAATCAATTAAAGTGTCCGAAAAACCTAGTACCTTGTTCATTCACCCCCAATCTCAGAACTATATCCTCTGCCCTAAGCCACCGCCGGCCGCCCATCGGAAATCGCCCATGGCGGCGCCCGGCGTCCAAATCCTCCCAAACTTACACCACCCAAGCACCTCGCCCTCCTCTTCTCAAATCTGAGCCCCGTTTCCCTCAAATACCACCAGGATTGCTCAAATAATTCGAACCCTAGCTAAGCCGCCCTTAAATTCCACCACCACCCACTGGCGGTGCCTAGCCTAAATACCACCAGATTAACACCCTAAAACCCTCTTCCCTTCCTCATTCCAAATACCCACCTCACATTCCTCGAATCATCTTCCAGCCCCTCGAATCTCAGATCGAAGTTTGAGCTGTAATTCTCAAAGGTCGTAAGTTGGGTCTGTTTAGGGGTTTTTGAGGCGTACTTTGATATTAGTCATGTGTTCCTGATTAGGTACGCATGATTAACATCATAGTTGGCCGAAAATCCACATTCGAAGGACTCAAGCTTCATTCCTTGGGTCATTTAGTCTTCAGTAGGTATTTTCCTTTCCCCTTATTACCTTTTCTTTTTTTTTTCTTTTTCCTTTCTTTCTCTGTTATCCTGCTTCTTTTCCTCGTCTTGAGTCCCTGTTATTTGTCGTAGAATTAGTCTTTCATGCTTAAGTAGTTCTGAAGCTTTTCTTTTCCTTAATTGGTCAAATAGTCTAGTTAATTTAATTAGTTTTAGTTAATAATTTGTTTAGTTAAATGTTTCTAAAAAAGAAAAAAAGAGAAAGAAAGAAAAATCGAAATCATCTCAGTATTTATGTTTTCCTGTTCTTCCTGATGATTATAAAATTTAGTTGGGTAGTTCATTGCTTGGGCTTCAGGTCATTATTGACCCATTCAAAAAAGAGACAGCGCAGTTTAATTTGGGGCTTAGGCCATTGGGTCCCTTGACCCATTCTGGTTTAAAAGAGTAATAACATGGGTATTGGGGGATGTTTTAGGAAGTTCAGCTTGGGGAATCTTTTAGTAACAGAATGGGAAGCTTCTAATAGGGGTTTTAATTTGAATTTTCAGATTGTTAGTAGGTTAACTTGAGTAACAAGTCAGTAACTCAAGGGTTACTAAGCAAAAAGGAAAATTCACAAAGGGGCAAAAGGCAAAACTAAAATCTGAAGGATGCCCTACTTTGTTTGCCTATAAAGGCATCCTAAACTTGCCTTTCAAGGAGACCTAAGAGATAGAGAGGGAAAATTTCTGAAATGACTAAGAATTTTCATAAAATATCACTGTTTCATTGAGTGTTTCTTGGTGATTTCTTAGATTTCTAAATCCTGAAATGAATGCTGGTTTATTTGAGAGCTGAAAAAATACAGAAGTGAGAGTCTGCAAAATAATACTGTTTCCACCCAAATTTGAGCACAAAAGCACGAAAATACTACTGTTACATTGAAAAAATCTTTGAATCTTCTTGTAGTATTCCCTCTATGACAAATTTCTGAAGAAATGAGCTGAAGTGAGTGTGGTATTCAAGTTTGGGTCCATTTTTTGGTTGGAATTTAAGTCTGAATCTTGTGTGGAGTCATTTGAGTTCAAAAATTGGTTTCAAGTGATATTCTCAAGTATTTTTCTGGGCTAATTTTACTGTTGCTGCTTCTCTTTGAACCCCTTTTCTCACTTTTGGTTTCTAATTGCTGTTCCAGGTACAAACTCTAACTTTCAGGATGTAAATTTGACTTGAAGATGGAATGAAAAGAACTTGTTTAATTTCTGTCAACAATTACTATTATTTTAGCGTTGATTCTGTTTTGTATGTTTATATGCTGGACATTTGATTCAAAGAATGTGATAAGATAGTCTGATTATGTTATTATGATGTAACCTTAATATGGACTGTTGGACTGTTGGATATAATGCTGAATTTAAATTTTTATTGTTTGAGTTTAAATCTGAAGGTCACTTGAACTTNTCTAAAATCAGAAGGCTGCCCTAGCTTGCTTGCTTATAAAAGCCTTTCTTTCTTGCCTTAGAGGGCAAGGGTTTAGAGAGCAGAAAAAACTTGAGGTCGGCTGACCCTTGAAAAAAACTTATTGTGTCCCATTGACGTTTTTAGGGGTATTTAAGCTTTTCAAGTTCTAAATCAAATCACTAATCGACCAAAGGTTGAAAATGGCTTAAGTTTCTCCCTATGTTTCCAGTAGCTGGGGTTTAAAAAGTTCCTGAGTTTATTTTTGAGGTTGAGTTCGGTTCATTCAAGCTGGTGTTGAGTGTTTTTTGGTATTACTTGCCTGAAATTATTCCGTTGGTGGCTGGACTACTATTCCTGGGTTTGGAGTTAGCTTAAACTGCTGTTGTCTGTTGATTGTTGTTGCTAATTCCACCTTCTTTCTCACTTTTCCCCTTCTTCTCCGGGTACATACTTCGAACCCCAATGTGTAATCAAGTTTGAAGATGAAATGAAGTTATTTTGTGTTGCAACACTAGTTTTTTTTTTTTGAACAAAATGATCCGGTCCTCATGCCTGTTTGTTTAGACTAATAATGTGATGATTCCTCTCTTAAAGTAGTTAAGGATCAAGTTGTAAATAATCATGAACTCTAAACTTTGACTTGGCTACATCTAGTGTTTTGGTTTATTATCAGTAGTATATGTATCAATTTTGAAGTCCATGTTGGCTGATTATAGAAACAATATATGGAATCCTCAAGTTTGTTTATTATGTATAACTGGACGTTTAGTAGTTGGTTTGTAACCATTGCTTGAAATGATTTGTATGTTAGCTCTTAGTTCACTCTTCCCCTTAAATTTCGTCAAGTGGCGAGTGCTTAAGTTCACTGAAGAACTGTGAGTTTGTTAATATCAGTAATATAGCTTAGTTTGTAGTTCATGTCAGCTGGGAGTACTATCAGGTTCTATCATTGATCTAGTGTGTGTGAACTCTCTAGTAGTTTGGTCAAGCCACTTTCTATCTCTAGTTTGTCATCTTCATTTGAAGCGTTAAGGTTCATTCAATTAAGAGATAACGGCCCATACATTTGCATGAAAATGAGGTTTGTCAATAGATGTAAAATCTTTGCTATTACAAGATAGGAGCAGAAATGGTGTGGTTCATTGAAGCACAAGTCCAAAAATCGATTAAAGGTGTTTTCATTATATCGCTTTATATGATTACGCCTACTGCTTCATGTGGGTTAAAATAACATTGAAGTCTTATGGTTCTTTTGTGTAAAGCTAGTTACAGATTCGACATTAAGAATAACAAACCAATGAGTTATTAATTCAAGGGTATTTGATCAAATTGATTATCTGTTGTTCCACTGTTTTAAAACCATTATAAATCTAGAAACAAAATATACACACTTATCCTGGGATTGAACTCAAATGGGTTATGTGTGTTGTTTTGGTCTATGGCTAATGACTGATCAATATGTGGCTTGTGTGGTATTAACAGTGGTTTTCAATTGTTGGGCTGGCCTTTCACTAGTTTCTTATGGCCCAATTCGCATGTCGGAGTGCAGCTGGCAGCTAACCCAAAAAGGACTCAACAACCTTTAACCTTCTGAAAATAAGAGAAATCTAACAAAAAGGGCAAGACTAGAAGAGGAAAAATACAGAAATTAGAAGCTGCTACCGCTCCATCGAATTTGAGCTTTAAAATTTGGCAAAGCATCTTTGAATCAGTGTTGCTTTTCACCTTCTATCCTAGCCTTGAAATGGCTTGAAAGTTAGTCAATGATTTCATCTGGGTGTCCTGGTTATTAGAATTTGGTATCAGTTGTTCAGATTGCATTTTTGGGGTTTTGAGCTGTTGAGTCCACTGTTCCATCGAATTTTGGAGTCATCTTCTGTGTTTCATCATTGAATCTGGGCTGTTTTGTTGCTGGTTCATTCCCTGCTGAAGCTTAGCTACTGATTCTCCCTTGGTTCACTCATTTTTGTCTTCTCAGGTGGTTAGCTGACTAGCATTCTGGCAACCCATCCCTACAATACCCGGTCTATGAACAAGTCAAACATGGTCACTCAGGAATTAGAGGCAAGCATCGTTGACCCATCGAGGGAGGAGGAGGAATCGGATGTTAACGCAATGAAAGAGGAGATGCATAAGTTGAAGCAACAAATGGCCGAAATGTATCAGGCTTGGTCAAAAGGACATCCACCACCGGCTTTCCCTGCTAACCCTGCTTACATCCCACCGTTGGCTCAGCCTCAGGATCCCCCTACTGTGAACTCATCTCCAGCTTTTCCTACTTATCAACAGTGCTATGGAACCACCTCTCAAACACCACCACCTCCACCACCCAAACAAATCCCATACCCCCCTCCACCAGTTGCTCTTGTGTTTGTGGCACCTCCACCCACTGCATTACACCTATCCTCTAGTGAACCACTGTTTCAGACTCACGACAGCCAGTACTATCCTCTAGAGCCCACCTTTAAAGCTCCTGAACCATATTCCTACACCCCTCATTTTTAGCTCCCGGCGGAAACTGAAAAGCTACTTAAGAGCCCGGAGCAGGAAGAGATGTTTCGAAAAGTAAAAAGCCTGGAGCAATCCTTCAGGAACATGAAGGGATTGGGTGGCCAAGTCAGTGTGGCTTATAAGGATTTATGTCTGTTCCCAGATGTTCAACTACCAGCAGGGTTCAAGATGCCTAAGTTCGATCTGTATGACGGACATGGTGATCCGGTAGCACATTTGAGAGGGTTTTGCAGCAAGATGAGAGGGGCAGGTGGAAGAGATGAGTTACTGATGGCGTACTTCAGCCAGAGTTTGAGTGGGTCTGCATTAGAATGGTATACACGAAAGGACCACGGGAGGTGGTACACTTGCGTTCGCTTGCCACTTTCAGTACAATCTTGAAATCATTCCAGACCGTCTGTCGTTGATAAAGCTCGAGAAAAAGCCCGGGGAATATTTCAGAGAATACGGGTTCCGCTGGAGGGAGCAGGCCGCAAGGGTCGATCCGCCAATGAAAGAGAGTGAGATGGTTGATTACTTTTTGCAGGCTTTGGAGCCGACTTATTTTGGTCACTTGGTAACAGCGATTGGCAAGTCTTTTAATGAGGTTGTAAAGATGGGAGGCATGGTCGAGGAGGGACTTAAGTCCAACAAAATCATGAGTTATTCAGCGATCAAAGCATCCACCCAGGCCATCCAAAGCGGCACTAGGGGTGTGCTTAGGAAAAAGAAGAAAGAAGATGTTGCGAAAGTCGAGTCCGGAGCCTGGTTCGGACCTAGAGGCCCATCACCCTACTATAACCAACCCCGACCCCACCACCAAAATTACCCACACATTTAATATGGCCCTCCACAACACTATTACCCACTGCCAGATCCCCACTTTTCCGTCCATCATGCACAAACTTACACCCAAACTCCGGCTCACGCGCAATGGCGTGCACCGACTCCACAAAATCCATACCCAGCTCCACAAAACACCTATCCACCCCCAAGAGCCTACAGAAATCCCACCGGAACAGGCTTCCGACCCAACCAAGCCTTCAGGAATGAGAGGCTACAAAAGCAAAAGACTTTCACTCCGCTAGGGGAATGATACACCAGTCTATTCCACAGATTGAGGCAGTTGGGCATGCTGAATCCAATTGAGCCTAAAATGCCAAATCCCCCTCCTATAAATCTTGACCATTCGATGAGTTGTGAGTACTGTTCAGGGGCCCCCGGGCATGATACAGAGAAGTGTTGGAAACTGAAAATAGCCGTACAGAACAAAACCACTACTTCTTCGTCTTCACTGCTGGAAACGGAAAAGCAGGGCGTGGACAGACATCAGTGGAAAAAAACCAAAAATAGGTCTCAATGGGCTTTACTGATTCGTTGTTTTGTTCTTTAAGATACCAGAAATCAACAAAATAGATTCGAGGTCGCCGGAGGTGTCGAGGTTCTGTCCGTTGATTTTCCGGTGCGAGTTCTTGTTTTTGACTGAAGTTTTCCAGCTCTAAACTCTTCGGATTCAAGTGTTATTTGCTCTCAAGAGGTTCGAGTTCGGAGTTGTTGTCCGTTAGAAGTTTTTGTCGGTTTCCGATTGAGGTTTTGGTTTCCTGTCATGTAATGAATCGAGTTTTCTGAAACACAGAGGTCGGTTCTTTCCCTCTCTCAGTTTTAGTTTATATTGCTCTTCTATTATGGTTGAATGAAAGACTTGTACGGATCCTTGCTTGCTTGTGGTATCTTAAGGACAAAGTTTTGTTTTCAATTGAAGTTGCTTTATTTGATCTACTGCACACCAGTATTGTTCTATTTTCATCTATGCTTGTGTTGATGTAAGTGCTTATATATATATTTAAGATAGAAAGAAGGTTGGATAGTCACGATGGTGTGGCGTCAAAGTTGTATGAATTGGTTTCCGTTTCCTTACGTTCATTATTCTACTGTTGTTTGGTTTCATTTTAAATTCCTTTAGTTAATTATTGATCTTGTTTTGTTCGTGCTCGTTTGCTACACCACAGATGTGATCTCAAGTTTGAACATCGATTTATTTTCATGTCAGTAAAGAATTGAATTTGGGCCATGGGTTGGTTGGTTAAAATTGGATCTGGGTCATTCGTTAATAATGGAAAGGAATTGGTGCTCAAGAAAGATTCTGTTAGTTTCGTGTTGTTTCTCTTTTAATTATTCAGGTCGTAAGGAGCATACTTAGGAAATTATGAACATCCGTAGTTGTTTTTTTTTCTTTTTTTTCAGTTGAGTACAATCCTTTGAAATTAGAATCGAGGTGTGCCATTTAGTTGAATTTTCATGGACCTCGCAAAATTGCTAATGCGTAGTTGCTTTATGCGCGTACTTTAATAATATTACTTTCCTAAACTCGGGTGCACATTTATGTGACCCAAATCCAAATCTCAATGTTAGATAAAATGTGTTATGGGCTACGGGTGCGTTTATGTGACGTGGCCCGAAACATATTTTAAATAGCGTTGCAATCTTTCTTAAAAAACTAATCAAATAAAGGCGGTCAAAGGTTAAAAATGCACATAGGTTGAAAACTTGTAATAAAATCAGATAATCAAGCTGAATATAACAGTTGAGCGACCGTGCTAGAACCACGGAACACGGGAATGCCTAACACCTTCTCCCTGTTTAACAGAATTCCTTAATCGGATTTCTGGTGCGCGGACTGTTAAACAGAGTCAATCTTTTCCTCGATTCGGGATTCTAAACCGGTGATTTGGGACACCATAAATCTCACAAGTGGCGACTCTGAATCTTTTTACAATAAATCCCGTTTCGGTTGTCCTTTAATTGGAAAAACTCCTTTTATTATACCCTCTTCCGGGGGTGTAGTGAAAAAAGGAGGTGTAACAGCTCTGGCAGCTAAAATTTAGATTTATGTTTAGTTTTAAAATTAGAAAAAAAAAAGAAAGTTGCAAAGAAATGAAAAGGAAAATAAAACAAAAGAAGCTTGAATCAGATTTTTGGGTCTCATTTAATTCCAAGCCAAAACCAAGCAAGACCCACCCCGGGCCCATGTGCATATTACCCCATAACCCTGCCGAAACCCACCCCGAACCGGGTCCAATCCAGTCGTTCATTGTGATATCCAAACAACAGCGTTCGGAGTTTTTAATCCCAATCAAATCTCGGCCCTTCATTGCAGATCATCTAACGGCTCTAGAACTATCTCCCAAATCAATTAAAGTGTCCGAAAAACCTAGTACCTTGTTCATTCACCCCCAATCTCAATACTATATCCTCCACCCTAAGCCACCGCCGGCCGCCCGTCGAAAATCGCCTACGGCGGAGGCCGGCATCCAAATCCTCCCAAACTTAGACCACTCGAGCATCTCACCCTCCTCTTCCCAAATTCGAGCCCTGTTTCCCTCAAATCCCACCCGGATTGCTCAAATAATTCAAACCCTAGCAGTCGCCCCGCCGTGCACGGCGCCGCCGCCTTCGAACAACCTCAAAACTGGACCACGTGACCACTGTTACACCTCCATTCCAAATCCACCCTTGTCTCCTCCGAATCACGGATCACAGGTAGCATCGAAGTTCACCTCATTTTGTTTCCTTTGAGCTCCGCTCAGTCAAGCCTCCGCCTGCTTCACATGCATGATTTAACCAGTTTTGAGTAAAGGATAAGTAGAGGAAGAGTCAATCGTGGGCAAGGGGGAAAACTTGGGTCTCCAATAGGTTTCAAGTTCATAATCTGGTAAGTCTTTCCTCCTTTCTTGTGCTTCCCCGCCATCTCTGTTTGTTCCTGACTTAATTTCCTTTCCCTTGTTCCTCTTCCATCTTGATTCTTCTTTTCTTTGTCAGTCAGTAGTTAGTTTCGCGTATCAGTAGTTGATAATAGGTGAATTTAACTATAATTAGGCCCTAAAGAACCACCTTCTCGTATAGTTTTGATGATAAAAGTGATAACAAAATGCTCTGATTGGTGCTTTTCATGCTTTGCAGGTGATATATGACAAGAGAAGGCTATGGAGTACTTTTGGGATCAAATATGGAGAAAAAGAGGCCAATCGTAAAATTTTGCCAAATGAACCAAGCGAAGCAGCTCAAGCCAAGCCTGAAGAAGGACTGTCGCGGTTCCACCGCGGTAGAAGATGGTCGCGGATAAACTGAGATTCAGAGAAGGTGTGTGGCCGCGGTTTGACCGCGACCGCGGCAGAACCGCGGCAAAGGCGGAAAAGTTCAGGGACTTACGTGCAAAACACGGGATTTTTAGCCCACAACCCTATTTTAAATACTAGACTTCGCCCAAAGGAGGCAGGATTGTATTGGAGAATATTTTAGCAAGGAAAACAATTGTGAGAGATCACCCAAAAACATCTTTCTTCTTTTCTTTGATTTTTCTTGCAAGTTTCATGATGAATATTGTTTTAGTTTGTTTACCCATAGTTATGAGTAGCTAAATCCTTTGTCTAAGGTTTTGATGGAACCTATTGGGGGATGAACTTCTTGTTTATGTGAATACAAATTGCTAGTTCCAATCTCTATTTGTTCAACTATCTGTTTGTTGTAGTTAATTGACAGGATCCTCAATTAGCTGTGCCTATTTAGTGTGCATAACTTGGGAGAGAGTGCATATTTAGGTAATTGTTGAACAACACCACTCCCAAAGTATATGAGGGATCAATAACCGAGGGTTTAAAGGCGGGATTAGGGATAACGAAGCATTGGGTGCAATCTAAAGTGAATTGTGTTAAATAAAGCAAGCTAGTGTATCTCGGGAGAGTGCAACTAGTAAATTACTGTGATTACTCGGAAGGGATTTACGGTAAGAAGAGCGTTCATGATTAATAGAGATGTGTTGGTAAATTTGTATGAAGCATAAAAAAAATGAATTCCATCAATAGGGGAAATCATTACCTTAGCACTTTCTTATTATTGTTTACAGCTTAGCATCTTTAATTTGTAGCTATTAGTTACTGTTGATCTTAGTTATTAAAAACACCATCAACTGTGATTCTCAACGTTTGGGAAATTGATTCTAAAGAGTTTAGTAGGTCTAAAGATAGTGATTGATAGGTTAATTCTCTGTGGATTCGACTCTGGGCACAATACTCGGATTATATTTGCAACGTCCGCATTGTCCTTTTTATAAGGCGTAGTTGGGCGTGATCAAATTTTGGCGCCGTTGCCAGGAATTAACAGAATTATCAATTACCATTGATAGAAATACAAAAATTCTTAGTGTGGTCAGTTTTCTCTCTACCCAATTTTCCATTGAAATTTTGACGGTTGTTGATCTGGTTGCACAGGTGTATGCCTAGAAAGTCTACGAGGACCGGAGAACTACTTGAAGGACTCTCAGACCCCGAGAAAACATTCCAGACATTGAACCGTGACAACAAAAGACTACAACAATCCCAACAAACACACAAATTTGAAATTGACATGGGAGACGTAAACGATCCCAACGAAAACGTCAGGAATGAGCAAGTTGGCTTAAATGCCAGAGAAGTGGCACCTCCTGTGCCTGAGGGTGCACTATATGACTGGGCACAACCCACAGCGGACAATCTGGCCACTGCCATTGTTGTGCCCGCAATACAAGCTGAATCGTTCCAGATCACAAATAACATGCTGCACTTGTTACAAAACAAGGGACTCTTTTCTGGGACGCAAATAGAAGACCCTCAGCAGCACTTGAAGAACTTCCTGTCTATCTGCAAAACTCAAAAGCAACCAAACGTGACTCCGGAAGCAATCAGGCTATTATTGTTTCCATTCTCGGTGACAGGAGCTGCTCAGGTTTGGCTAAACTCACTCCCCATAAACTCTATAGAAACTTGGGATGAGTTAGTCAAGCAATTTCACAACAAGTTCCACCCGCCCAATAAAATTGCTCAACAAATTGATGAGATCTTGAGCTTCAAACAAAACCAATGGAGACACTGCATGAGACATGGGGCAGGTTTAAAGGAATGTTGGTTATGTGTCCCCACCACGGTGTTCCAGAACAGATGTTGGGACAACGATTTTACATGGGACTGTCAGACAGCATGAAAAATATTGTGGATGCCTCAACTGGTGGGGCATTCTTGAGCAAAACCTGGAGAGAAGGCCAGAATCTGCTTGACAAGATGGCACAGAATTCAGGGTGGACGACCAGGAATGCACCTATCACTCTAGTGGTGCACTCAGTGCCTCTTGATCCCTCAAATACCATGGCTGAAAATATGGCGACCCTCCTAACACAGATGAGCATACTCACCAAAAAGGTGGAGGAATCAGGGCAGAAACAGCAAGTACATATTGTAGACACTACCAACGGGGGCTTGTGCACATCTTCCATTAGCCAGCCAATTGGTAATCCTTGGAACACAGAACATGATCATCAGCATCAACACCCTGAGGACATGAACTATATGTCCAACTATGGAGGCCAGAGACAGGGCAATCAGAATTAGGGCCAGCAAATCAGCAGCAATAGAGGCCGGCGCAGCCACAGTTTAACACAGGAAACATGGGAGGTATGAGACCCCCCAACAATATGGCACTTTACCCCAGGCCACAAGTGTACAACAATCACAATCAGCAGCAAGGGTATCATCCACCTCAACAGCAGCATGGTGGAAGACAAGAAGATGGGTTTTCTAGACTAGAAGCAATGATGCAGCAGGTTATTGGGTCCAATGCCAAAATCAACGAGAGAGTAGATGCACATGATGCTGCAATCAAAAATATCGAAGTGCAAATGAGCCAGATTTCCTTGTCTCTGAACAATCGTCCTCAAGGGACATTACCTGCAGACACACAAATAAATCCAAAAGATCAGGGCCCAAAGCAATTGATGACGGTGAGTCTCCGTAATGGCAGGGATCTGGATGTAGAAAAAGAGAGGGCTCGACAAAATATTCAGGATGAGACACTCATACCAGTGCCCATTGAGCTGGATAAGACAACTAAACTGATAGAGGTGACAGTCCAGCCTGCACAAGAAGAAGAGAGCATTCAGCAGGAGACCGAGGAAGCAGCTGACCCAGTTCAGGAGCCAGTAATTGAGATAGTAGCTGGTAAAGATCAGTCCCAAGTGATTGGGAAGAAGAGACCTCCTGTACCTTTTCCACAGAGGTTGGCCAAGCATCAAAAGGAGGAGCAATATAAGAAGTTCTTTGAAATGCTTAAACAAATCCAGGTGAATATACCATTGATCGAAGCTTTAAAGGAGATGCCTGGATATGCAAAAATGATGAAGGACTTGATGTCCAGGAAGTTTGACTTTCAAGACTTGGCCACAATTACACTTACTTAGACGTGTAGTGCAGTGGTGACTAGGCCAATTGCAGAAAAGCCGTCTGACCCAGGGAGCTTTACAATTCCGTGCACTATTGGAAATTTCGCCTTTGCTAAGGCGCTCTGTGATTTAGGGGCCAGCATTAATCTTATGCCTCTGGAAATTTATAAGAGGTTGGGCATTGGGAGAGCTAGACCCACCTCCATGTTGTTGCAATTGGTCGACAGGACTGTGAAGCGTCCATTTGGTATCCTTGATGATGTGCTGATTCAGGTAGGGAAATTCGTGTTCCCTGCAGATTTTATGATCTTGGATTGAAAAGTGGATGAAGAGATTCCTATAATCTTAGGAAGACCATTCTTGGCCACGGAAAGAGCTCTGATTGATTGTGAGACTGAGGAGCTCAAGATGAGGCTCAATGATGAAGAAATAACATTCAATGTGCAGAAGTCTATGAGGCGACCAAGCGAGTTCGCCAATTGCTCTCTTATTGATGCCGTGGATGTAATAGTAGAGTCTGATGATGAGGTGTTGACTATTGAGGACCCCCTTTCTGCATGTTTGATGAACTTAGATGAAGTGAATGGGGAGGATCTAGCGAAATGGGTGTTGGCACTAGAAGGTAGAGGGTTCTGAGATAGAAATCTAGAATTTGAGCCCTTGCACTTAGAAAAAAGGGAAACTCATCCAGCCAAGCCATCTATTGAAGAACCACCAAAGCTGGAGTTAAAGCCTTTGCCCGCCCACCTCAGGTATGAATTTCTGGGGCCTGACTCTACATTACCTGTTATTATCTCATCTAGCTTGTTAGATGTGCAGGCTCAACAACTCTTACAGGTACTAAAGGAGTGCAAAACTGCCATTGGGTGGACCATGGCAGACATCAAGGGGATCAGCCCCGACTACTGCATGCACAAGATTCTGCTGGAAGAGGGTCACAAACCTTCCAGGGAACACCAGAGGAGGCTGAACCCCAACATGAAGGAAGTGGTCAAGATGGAGGTAATAAAATGGTTAGATGCGGGAATTATTTTCCCAATCTCTAACAGCAGTTGGGTGAGCCCAGTTCAATGTGTTCCTAAAAAGGGTGGCATGACGGTTGTGAAAAATGACAACAATGAATTGATATCTACAAGAACCGTCACAGGCTGGAGAATTTGCATGGACTATCGGAAGTTAAATCTTGCCACCCGGAAAGACCATTTCCCACTTCCCTTCATTGATCAGATGTTGGACAGACTGGCAGGGAGGTCACACTTCTGTTTCCTGGATGGGTACTCAGGTTACAATCAGATCTCCATTGCACCGGAGGACAGAGAGAAGACCTCCTTCACCTGCCCTTATGGCATTTATGCCTTTAGACGGATGCCCTTTGGCCTATGCAATGCACCTGCAACATTCCAACGGTGCATGATGGCCATATTCACTGACATGGTAGAGGACATAATGGAGGTGTTCATGGATGACTTCTCAGTGGTGGGGAATTCATTTGATGAGTGTCTGATAAATCTGACGCGAGTGCTGAAACGGTGCATCGAGACTAACTTGGTTCTGAACTGGGAGAAGTGCCACTTCATGGTACAAGAAGGCATAGTCTTGGGGCACCGGGTGTCAAGCAAGGGAATTGAGGTGGAACGTGCGAAAGTGGATGTAATAGCAAAGCTGCCTCCCCCAACCTCAGTCAAAGCAATCNGGAAGAGATCGTAGATCTTCGCACCTCGGTGGATGGCCTACACACGCGTATGGATGCCATGTCTCAGCGGCATGCCAGGTCTGAGAGCCGGATTATGGCGTGGTTCCGTGCTTTGGGGAGAGCTTGCCATGTTGACCCCAGCACCGTCTCAGACTCCGATTGATGCTCAGGGAAGTCTTCTTACCCTTCTGCTCTTTATTTTTGATATGACATGGGGACGTGCCATAATTTTAAGTGTGGGGTGGGAGACTTGCTCTGGTAGTGTATTGTAGTGTATATAGACATTGAGTATGTTGTAATATTAGATTGATGTTGTTGTGTATAATTGACTGTACTCACATTAGAAGTAACTGACTTGGCCCAACGACGGACACTTGTCGACGGGTCTCTTGAGGGTCAAAGTAAGATATATAAAAAAAATAAAAATTTGTAGAGGACTCTTCCTGAGGACGGACCACTTGGACAGTACTCTTGAGGGAAGTAGTCCAGGTAGATTTTTCTTTATTTTATTTTATTATTTATAGCTAGTGTAGTAATTCTCCCTTGGTTTTTCTTTTGACCACGGTTCTTTTCCAAGGGCTTTTCTTGAACCGGGTTAGGTAGATTTTTCTTTTGTAGTTTTAGGACCAAGATGGGTGAAGGCTAGAATGCAGCCCTAGATCTACACACCTAAGAATAACAAAAACGAACTGAGGGTGCGACGTCTAGGCTCGTTTGTAGACTCATACTTTGATGCCTTAATTTTGCACATCTTGTCTTGCTTGAACGCTCGTATGAGTGTGTTGATAAACTGATTCGGAATGAGTTACATGCCAAGTGTGTGTGAGTTATTACTTGTATTCTGTGCTTGCATGCGATACCTAGAACTTGCCATGTGTGTTTGCAAAGCGAAATAGAAGTTGTTTGGTTTTAGAGATGATTGAGGCACTTCTTTGTATAGCCTGTATAATTGTGAATCCACCTGTATATATTGCCATAGTTAACCCCTTTTGAGCCTGAAGCCTATTCTTTGATAACCCTATAATGACCTATATCCCTGTGTTTGAATAAATTGATTGTTTGAACCTGTACCTCCTAGAAGCACTTGAATTATTAAAGAACATACAAAAGTTAAAGTGTGGGGTAGTAGGGGAGTGGAAAAGGGGGAATCAGGAAAGAAATGCTTGAATGATGCAATGGCAGCTAAAAAAAAGAGAAAAGAAAAGAAAAGAGAAAAAGGCCAGTGCACCTAAAGAAAAGTGGGGGGCAAATATGAAACAAAATGTGGAAGAACGATTGGGCTGAACATGGAAATTGAAACAAAAGGAAGTTTGTATTAAAAGTGCTTAGGGAGGTTAGTCACTATATCCAAATATATCCTACCCGTCCCTTAGCCGACATTACAACCCAAAAAAGACCTTTTGATCTTTGACTGAACAGCTCGATTAGTAGAGTATTACACGAGGGGCAAGCCTATGGTGTATCTGTGTGGCATGTGAATGTTCTTTGCTGAGGTGAGTGAATTCTGTCTATCTATGGTTCCTTGTTGCTTAATTTATTGTGTGTGGAACTTCTCTCAGATTTGTGATGTGAGGGCATGTGACTCAGGAAGAAAAAGTGAGTTTTCACCTCTGTTAGAGTAACTAGAGTAAGCACGAGTGTGTCATGGCGTTAGAGTCTACATCTGAGGGTGGCTGTTGCACTGCTTAGGTTATTCGTTCATAATGGCGGGTATAGCATAAACTTGGGGCAATGCATCCAACGGTTAGGCCTAGAAGTGTGGTTTAACTTGCTCGAGGACCAGCAAAGGTTTAAGTGTGGGGTGTTGATAATAGGTGAATTTAACTATAATTAGGCCCTAAAGAACCACCTTTTTGTATAGTTTTGATGATAAAAGTGATAACAAAATGCTCTGATTAGAGATTTTCATGCTTTGCAGGTGATATATGACAAGAGAAGGCTATGGAGTACTTTTGGGATCAAATATGGAGAAAAAGAGGCCAATCGTAAAATTTTGCCAAATGAACCAAGCGAAGCAGCTCAAGCCAAGCCTGAAGAAGGNACTCATCCAGCCAAGCCATCTATTGAAGAACCACCAAAGCTGGAGTTAAAGCCTTTGCCCGCCCACCTCAGGTATGAATTTCTGGGGCCTGACTCTACATTACCTGTTATTATCTCATCTACCTTGTTAGATGTGCAGGCTCAATAACTCTTACAGGTACTAAGGGAGTGCAAAACTGCCATTGGGTGGACCATGGCAGACATCAAGGGATCAGCCCCGCCTACTGCATTCACAAGATTCTGCTGGAAGAGGGTCACAAACCTTCTAGGGAACACCAGAGGAGGCTGAACCCAAACATGAAGGAAGTGGTGAAGAAGGAGGTAATAAAATGGTTAGATGCGGGAATTATTTTTCCAATCTCTGACAGCAGTTGGGTGAGCCCAGTTCAATGTTCCTAAAAAGGGTGGCATGACGGTTGTAAAAAATGACAACAATGAATTGATATCTACAAGAACCGTCACAGGCTGGAGAATTTGCATGGACTATCGGAAGTTAAATCTTGCCACCCGGAAAGACCACTTCCCACTTCCCTTCATTGATCAGATGTTGGACAGACTGGCAGGGAGGTTACACTTCTGTTTCCTAGATGGTTATTCAGGGTACAATCAGATCTCCATTGCACCGGAGGACAGAGAGAAGACCTCCTTCACCTTCCCGTATGGCATTTATGCCTTTAGACGGATGCCCTTTGGCCTATGCAATGCACCAGCCACATTCCAACGGTGCATGATGGCCATATTCACTGACATGGTAGAGAACATAATGAAGGTGTTCATGGATGACTTCTCAGTGGTGGGAAATTCATTTGATGAGTGCCTGATAAATCTGACGCGAGTGCTGAAACGGTGCATCGAGACTAGCTTGGTTCTGAACTGGGAGAAGTGACACTTCATGGTACAAGAAGGCATAGTCTTGGGGCAACGGGTGTCAAGCAAGGGAATTGAGGTGGATCATGCGAAAGTGGATGTAATAGCAAAGCTGCCTCCCCCAACCTCAGTCAAAGCAATCAGAAGCTTCCTTGGGCATGCCGGTTTTTACCGGAGGTTCATAAAAGACTTCTCCAAAATTGCCAACTCTCTATGTAAGTTGTTAGAAAAAGATCACCCGTTCTTGTTTTCTGATGATTGCAGGGTAGCATTTGAGAAGTTGAAAAAGAGACTGGTCACAACACCCATCATTGTTGCCCCCAGCTGGGAGCAACCGTTCGAACTAAAGTTTGATGCTAGTGACTATGCAGTAGGGGCGGTGCTGGGCCAGCGGAAGGACAAACTGATGCACCCAATCTACTATGCTAGTAGAACGCTGAGTGGAGCCTAGTTGAACTATACTGTGACTGAAAAGGAGATGTTGGCTGTAGTATTCGCGTTTGACAAGTTCCGATCCTACCTGATAGGGTCCAAGGTAATTGTATATACTGACCATGCAGCTCTCAGGTACTTAATAGAAAAGAAAGAATCTAAGCCGCACCTGATTCGTTGGGTGTTGCTATTGCAAGAGTTCGATCTTGAGATTCGTGACCGTAAGGGCACTGAGAATCAAGTCGTTGATCATCTATCACGACTTGAGGGAGCTGAAAATGTAGTAGAGGTTGAGGAAATCCTGGAAACTTTTCCAGACGAGCAGCTGCTCGCCACCACTCATCAGGAAGCGCCATGGTATGCAGACTGTGCTAATTACCTGGCCAGTGGGATAGTTCCTCACGACCTCTCATCGGTCCAAAGGAAAAGGTTTTATCGTGAAAGACGCCAGTATTACTGGGACGAGCCTTATCTGTTTAAAATATGCCTTGATAATATGATCCGGATATGCGTCCCCGAGATAGAGCAATTTTCTGTTTTGCAGGCTTGTCACGCATCGGCGTATGGTGGACACTTTGGAGGAGTTAGGACAGCGGCAAAGGTGCTAGATGCTGGATTCTTCTGGCCAACATTGTTTAAAGATGCGCACCTATGGGTGAAGGGCTGCAATGAATGTCAGAGGACCGGGAACATTTCCCGACGCCACGAGATGCCCATGAACCCAATTCAAGAGGTGGACGTGTTTCACGTCTGGGGGATAGACTTCATGGGTCCCTTCGTCAGCTCCTATGGCAATAAATACATACTTGTTGCTGTAGACTTTGTGTCCAAATGGGTGGAAGCTGCTGCATTACCCACCAACGATGCAAAGGTAGTAGTGGGATTTTTGAAGAAGAACATATTCACCTGCTTCGGGACACCACAAGCAATTATCAGTGATGGAGGCACTCACTTCTGCAACAGAGCCTTTGAAAAGTTGTTTGCTAAGTATGATGTGCATCATAAGGTAGCTACTCCTTACCACCCGCAGACTAGTGGACAGGTTGAAGTGTCCAGTAGAGAAATCAAGAGTGTGTTAACCAAAACTGTGAACGCCACAAGAACTAATTGGGCGAGAAAGCTAGATGATGCACTCTGGGCTTACAGAACTGCCTTCAAAACTCCAATTGGTATGTCACCATACAAGTTGGTGTTTGGGAAGGCCTACCACCTGCCTGTGGAACTTGAACATAAAGCGTGGTGGGCATTGAAGCAGCTAAACTTAGACATGGAAGATGCGGGCACAACAAGAATCACTGAACTGCATGAGCTCGAGGAGTTCAGATATCTTGCTTTCGAGAGCACAAAGTTTTACAAGGAGAGAATGAAGAGGCTACACGACCAGAACATTGTTGAGAGAAATTTCAAACCCGGGGACATGGTATTGCTATACAACTCAAGACTCCGTCTATTCCCAGGTAAACTTAAGTCACGATGGTCTGGACCATTTCGAGTAGTTGAAGTTTTCCCTTCAGGAGCTGTTGAAATTGCCACTGAGAATGACTCTCGTACATTTAGAGTCAATGGTCAGCGATTGAAACTGTATGTGGGCATGAGCGGGCCAAAGGAAGGGTCTGAGTTACATCTGACTGAACCACAGAGGTCGAGCGAGCCTTAATTGCGCTCATCTGAGTCGTGCCGCGACATTAAATCAGGTGCTGCGTGGGAGGCAACCCACGAAATTGTTGTAAGTGTAACACATTATACAAAAAAAAAGAAAAAAAAACAAACGCAGAATCAGAATAGGGCCCAGACCGCGGTTCCACCGCGACCGCGGTCAAACCACGGTGGGAACCCATCTCTGAATCTTATCTACCGCGGTTCAACCGCGACCGCGGCAGAACCGCGGCAGACCCAGACGGGTCTAAGGATGAAAAAAAAATTTTTTTTTTATTTATTATTCCCCCCCCCCCTTTTTTTCTAATTAACAT
>NW_017672851.1:109544-134836 GCF_001879085.1 Nicotiana attenuata
ACCCAGACGGTCTAAGATTGAAAAAAATTTTTTTTATTTATTATTCCCCCCCCCTTTTTTCTAATTAACATAAACCCTCCCCCACCCCAACCCTTAGTTCCCATCTGAAGCAAACACCCCACCCCAAACAAACGCTCTCCTCTTCACTCTCAAATCACCCCCCCTCCCCCACTCAAAACCTCCATTATCACCTTCTCCAAAGCTCCATCCCAACACTACCCACCCCTTCCCTTCTTCCATCAAGTAAGTTTCTCTTCTCCCTTTTCTATTTCTTCGTCTCAATTAGTGTAATTTAGTTTTGTTGTAGATTAAGTAAACCTAGTTAGGAATAGTGTTAATTTTTTTAAATTTTTTCTTTCTTTTATGTTTTCTTCTTTGTAATTGCTTCTTGTGGACTTGTGTGATGCTTAAATGGGTAGGTATTCATTGTGTTTCAATTGTGGGGGTTGTTTAGATGATTTGGAAGCCTAGAAATAATTTTTTGTGATGTAGTTTGGTGGAAGGCCCTCTTGGCCGAAAATTTGGGGCTTGTTGTACTATTTTGTGCCTAACCTAGGTTGTGATGGTGTTGTATTAGGTTGTGATGGTGTTGTATTGGGTGAATGATTGTGCTGTAATTGACGTAAACCACTTGAAGGGGTCAGTGTGGGTTTTTGTATGCCGAATATTGTGAGTTAGTACTGTTGTAAGAGCCATTGTAGGGGTTGTAACTTTCAACACCCTGCTAGTTGTGATAGTTTGAAAGGCGGAAATAAATGGGAGGATAAGGTTGATGCCATCGGGTGGCGAAGTCTGAGTACCCATCCGACTGGCACTACTTAGGATGCATTTGATGTCTTCTGAATTCTTTGCAGGTAATATGGCTCGTAAGAAGCAAAAGAGATCGGCGGGCACATCCCAACAGCCCACATATGATGACTCCAGGTTCGAATCAGAATTGGCGGAGGACGACTTTCATGCCAAGGCCTCAAAGAGCTTCATCCCTGAGATTCAGATTGACAGGGCAGCCCTCCGGGCAGAGAAGGAAGAGATGTATGAAGAGATCCGGAGGAGGGAAATGGAGTTCTTATTTGATGAACCTACACCGGTGAACAGGATGATTGTAAGAGAGTTCTACGCCAACTGCCCGGCACACATGGTGCAGAAGGTGATTGTGAGGGGCACGGTGGTTGATGCCTCAGTTGCAACTATTCGCCAGGTGTTGCGGCTGCCTGAATTTACTAGTGACACCGACTATTACCAGGCCGCACCAGGAGTCACTTGGGAGACTATGATTGATGTACTCTGCACAGGGGGGCAACCCACCTGGATACGTGACCATATCACCCTGAACTCCAATTCTTTTACCCATTTGGCTAAGTGTTGGCTCGCTGTTATCTGCAGCAGGTTCTTGCCCTCAGGCAATACGACTGACGTGAACTTCCAAAGAGCCATCTTGACATGGTGCTTCGTCACAAAGAAAGATTTTGATGCGGCAAAACTAATTGGTGATGAAATGATCATACAGTCCCCGCTGCGGTCAAAGGGATTCTACTTCCCTTCCTTGGTGACTACATTGTGCCTGCTGAGGAATGTCCCCACTAATCCTACTGATGGAGAGTTGCCACAGAAAGCAACTTTCAAAGCTTCGAGCATCAGAGTGGGCAGGGGTGCATGCACCACCATTCAGATCTATGATGAGGATGATGACCCAGTGCCCATGGCACCATCAAGGAGATCCTATGACAGTGCCGGACCCTCTAGGCAGCCCCATGCTGGAACAGGCTTATCCAGATCACAGTCCACCCGCCCTATGCTGCGTACTATGGAGGAAGAGGTCGCGGATCTTCGCACCTCGGTGGAGGGCATACACACACGTATGGATGCCATGTCGCAGCGGCAGTCCAGATCTCAGAGCCGGTTTATGGCCTGGTTCCGCGCTTTGGGGAGAGCTTGTCATATCGACCCCAGCACCGTCTCAGACTCCGATTGATGCTCAGGGAAGTCTTCTTACCCTTCTGTTCTTTATTTTTGATATGACATGGGGACATGCCATAATTTTAAGTGTGGGGTGGGAGACTTGCTCTGGTAGTGTATTGTAGTGTATATAGACATTGAGTATGTTGTAATATTAGATTGATGTTGTTGTGTATAATTGACTGTACTCACATTAGAAGTAACTGACTTGGCCCAACGACGGACACTTGTCGACAGGTCTCTTGAGGGTCATAGTCGAATCTAAAAAAAAAACAAAAAAAACAAAAAAACAAAAAAAAATGTAGAGGATTCTTCCTGAGGACGGACCACTTGGACAGTACTCTTGAGGGAAGTAGTCCATGTAGTTTCTTTATTTATTTTTTTTAGGTAGTGTAGTAATTCTCCCTTAGTTTTTCTTTTGACCACGGTTCTTTTCCAAGGGCTTTTCTTGAACCGGGTTTGGTAGATTTTTCTTTTGTAGTTTTAGGACCAAGATGGGTGAAGGCTAGAATGCAGCCCTAGATGTACACACCTGAGAATAACAAAAACGAAATGAGGGTGCAACGTCTAGGCTCGTTTGTAGACTCATACTTTGATGCCTTAATTTTGCACATCTTGTCTTGCTTGAACGCTCGTATGAGTTTGTTGATAAACTTATTCGGAATGAGTTACATGCCAAGTGTGTGTGAGTTATTACTTGCATTCTGTGCTTGCATGCAATACCTAGAACTTGCCTTGTATGTTTGCAAAGCGAAATAGAAGTTGTTTGGTTTTAGAGATGATTGAGGCACTTCGTTGTATAGCCTGTATAATTGTGAATCCACCTGTATATATTGCCATAGTTAACCCGTTTTGAGCCTGAAGCCTATTCTTTGATAACCCTATAATGACCTATATACCTGTGTTTGAATAAATTGATTGTTTGAACCTGTACCTCCTAGAAGCACTTGAATTATTAAAGAACATACAAAAGTCAAAGTGTGGGGTAGTAGGGGAGTGGGAAAAGGGGAATCAGGAAAGAAATGCTTGAATGGTGCAATGGCAGCTAAAAAAAGGAGAAAAGAAAAGAAAAGAGAAAAAGGCCAGTGCACCTAAAGAAAAGTGGGGGGCAAATATGAAACAAAATACGGAAGAACGATTGGGCTGAACATGGAAATTGAAACAAAAGGAAGTTTGTATTAAAAGTGCTTAGGGAGGTTAGTCACTATATCCAAATATATCCTACCCGTCCCTTAGCCGACATTACAACCAAATAAAGACCTTTTGATCTTTTACTGAACAACTCGATTAGTAGAGTATTACACGAGGGGCAAGCGTATGGTGTATCTGTGTGGCATGTGAATGTTCTTTGCTGAAAGTGAGTGAATTCGGTCTATCTATGGTTCCTTGTTGCTTAATTTATTGTGTGTCGAACTTCTCTCAGATTTGTGATGTGAGGGCATGTGACTCAGGATGAAAAAGTGAGTTTTCACCTCTGTTAGAGTAACTAGAGTAAGCACGAGTGTGTCATGGCATTAGAGTCTGCATCTGAGTATGGCTGTTGCACTGCTTAGTTTATTCGTTCATAATGGCGGGTATAGCATAAACTTGGGGCAATGCATCCAACGGTTAGGCCTAGAAGTGTGGTTTAACTTGCTCGAGGACGAGCAAAGCTTTAAGTGTAGGGTGTTGATAATAGGTGAATTTAACTATAATTAGGCCCTAAAGAACCACCTTCTTGTATAGTTTTGATGATAAAAGTGATAACAAAATGCTCTGATTAGTGCTTTTCATGCTTTGCAGGTGATATATGACAAGAGAAGGCTATGGAGTACTTTTGGGATCAAATATGGAGAAAAAGAGGCCAATCGTAAAATTTTGCCAAATGAACCAAGCGAAGCAGCTCAAGCCAAGCCTGAAGAAGGACTGCCGCGGTTCCACCGCGACCGCGGCAGAACCGCGGTAGAAGATGGTCGAGGATAAACTGAGATTCAGAGAAGGTGTGTGGCCGCGGTTTGACCGCGACCGCGGCAGAGGCGGAAAAGTTCAGGGACATAAGTGCAAAACACGGGATTTTTAGCCCACAACACTATTTTAAATACTAGACTTCGCCTAAAGGAGGCAAGATTGTATTGGAGAATATTTTAGCAAGGAAAACAATTGTGAGAGATCACCCAAAAACATCTTTCTTCTTTTCTTTGATTTTTCTTGCAAGATTCATGATGAATATTGTTTTAGTTTGTTTACCCATAGTTATGAGTAGCTAAATCCTTTGTATAAGGTTTTGATGGAACCTATTGGGGGATGAACTTCTTGTTTATGTCAATACAACTTGCTAGTTCCAATCTCTATTTGTTCAACTATGTGTTTGTTGTAGTTAATTGACAGGATCCTCAATTAGCTGTGCCTATTTAGTGTGCATAACTCGGGAGAGAGTGCATATTTAGGTAATTGTTGAACAACACCACTCCCAAAGTATATGAGGGATCAATAACCGAGGGTTTAAAGGCGGGATTACGGATAACGAAGCCTTGGGTGTAATCTAAAGTGAATTGTGTTAAATAAAGCAAGCTAGTGTATCTCGGGAGAGTGCAACTAGTAAATTACTGTGATTACTCGGAAGAGATTTACGGTAAGAAGAGCGTTCATGATTAATAGAGATGTGTTGGTAAATTTTTATGAAGCATAAACAGAAGGAATCCATCAATAGGGAAAATCATTACCTTAGCACTTTCTTATTATTGTTTACAGCTTAGCATCTTTAATTTGTAGCTATTAGTTACTGTTGATCTTAGTTATTAAAAACACCATCAACTGTGATTCTCAACGTTTGGGAAATTGATTCTAAAGAGTTTAGTAGGTCTAAAGATAGTGATTGATAGGTTAATTCTCTGTGGATTCGACTTTGGGCACAATACTCAGGTTATATTTGCAACGTCCGCATTGTCCTTTTTATAAGGCGTAGTTGGGCGTGATCAGTAGTCTTCAGTTTAGTTCATTCATTTTGATTTTGTTTAAGTTAGTATTAAATTGGTTAATTAGTCTATTGAGATGTTAGCCATGTTTATCTGCTTTACCTTCTTGGTTATTCTGAAAAAAAGGGGGTTGTGATCTCTCTCTTGGGCAAGCTTACCTAGCCCTATTGAATTCGTTTGGGTTTTGAAATCAGAAGGCCCCAACAAACGGTTAGCCTGAGTCTCTCATCCGTATTGGGTCAATTGGCCCAGTGTTTGTTTGGACATTTAGAAGTATTTCGGGGTAGTCTAGGAATTCTAGGTCAGGGAATCTTTTGCAACTGATTTAGAAGCCTTCCTGGATAATAGGATGTAGTTTACAACCCTCTTGGATAACAGAACATAGCTGAAGTAATACCTTTAGAAGATGCAGCTTAGATCTATAATTGTCAGTTGCCGGGACCTCCCTGGATAACAGGGTTTGCTTTCAAATTCTTAGCAATAGTTGGTAGAATGATTCATGTTTAACACTCACCCATGTGCCCAGCTACCAAACTGGGGCAGAAAATTTTATTTGTTTTGTCTATTTTGTTGAAGTCAGGAGCCCACCTGGAGAACAGAGGAATACATTTCAAGTTTCAGCAGTCAGGAGCCCGCCTGGATAGCAGAGGAATACATTTCAAGTTTTGAAGTCAGGAGCCCGCCTGGATAGCAGAGGAATACATTTCAAGTTTTGAAGTCAGGAGCCCGCCTGGATAGCAGAGGAATACATTTCAAGTTTTGAAGTCAGGAGCCCTCCTGTATAGCAGAGGAACACATTTCAAGTTTTGAAGTCAAGAGCCCGCCTATATAGCAGAGGAACACATTTCAAGTTTCAGTAGTCAGGAGCCCGCCTGGAGGACAGAGGTATTACAATTCAAGTTTTAGTTTTCAAATGCTTATTAATATCTGGTAACATGTGCCCAGCTACCAAACTGGGGCAGAAAATTTTCTTTGTTTTGTCTATTTTGTTGAAGTCAGGTGCCCGCCTGTATAGCAGAGGAATACATTTCAAGTTTTGAAGTCAGGAGCCCGCCTGGATAGCAGAGGAATACATTTCAAGTTTTGAAGTCAGGAGCCCGCCTGTATAGCAGAGGAATACATTTCATGTTTTGAAGTCAGGAGCCCGCCTGTATAGCAGAGGAACACATTTCATGTTTTGAAGTAAGGAGCCCACCTGTATAGCAGAGGAACACATTTCAAGCTTCAGCAGTCAGGAGCCCGCCTGGAGAACAGAGGTATTACAATTCAAGTTTTAGTTTTCAAATGCTTATTAATATCTGGTAATATGTGCCCAGCTACCAAACTGGGGCAGAAAATTTTCTTTGTTTTGTCTATTTTGTTGAAGTCAGGAGCCCGCGTGTATAGCAGAGGAATACAGTTCAAGTTTCGAAGTCAGGAGCCCACCTGGATAGCAGAGGAATACATTTCAAGTTTTGAAGTCAGGAGCCCGCCTGTATAGTAGAGGAATACATATCATGTTCAGCAGTCAGGCATCCACCCAGAGAAAGGGAAAACATCTCAGTTACAATTCGAGGCGGCAACAAATGGATTTCACCGGGAGAATACAAGACAACAAGGCAACAAGAACCACGGGAGCAAGTTTGAAGATATAGATAGGATTTTGTAATGCATAGATCATAGCTTAGGCTAGCTTCTTTTATTACGACATGGTGTAATAAGGGGGTTCAGTAAGCAGTAGCAGCAGCAACAACAACAGAGAAATCACAGCTTCATACTAGTCCCAGCTACCAGACCTTCCCGAACTACACTGACCTGATTCCTTTTTAGCCAAGGATGTGTAGGCAACCTCGGAAGCAGGGTGCGGTCAAATCTTTCAAAAATGCTTCACACGGAGTATTCAAACGGGCAAAAATCGCTCGTATCCGCTCACTTATCTTTGCAGGAAAACTCTTCGTGTTTCCGAGCAAAGAGGGGCAGCTGTGAGCACGTGATTTTTGCCCTATATGAATTACTCCCATAAATTTAAACAAAATAACTTCTTTCAGTGTTTGCAATTTTTTTATTTTTGTGGCATTTTTCTATTAATTATTTGCATTTATCTGCCCATGTTTATTTTATTTAATTCATGAAAAATACAAAAATACTCGGCAGGTGCATTTAGGATTTAACTTTGCATTTTCGGATTAATTAGAAAGTCAATTGTTTTCACAAAATATAGTGTAATTTGCACTTTTAATTTTAGTCTTGATTTTTGAGTAGTTTTTGTGTTAATTTGTTTTTCATTAATTGTGTTAATTGTCATTTTGGGAATAATTAGTTTTTTTTAGTTAATTCAGTTTTAGGAATTAATTTAGATTTATGTTTAGTTTTAAAATTAGAAAAAAAAAAGTTGAAAAGAAATGAAAAGGAAAATAAAACAAAAGAAGCTTGAATCAGATTTTTGGGTCTCACTTAATTCCAAGCCAAAACCAAGCAGGACCCACCCCAGGCCCATGTGCATATTACCCCATAACACTGCCGAAACCACCCCCGAACCAGGTCCAATCCAGTCGTTCATTGTGATATCCAAACAACAGCGTTCGGAGTTTTTAATCCCAATCAAATCTCGGCCCTTCATTGCAGATCATCTAACGGCTCTAGAACTATCTCCCAAATCAATTAAAGTGTCCGAAAAACCTAGTACCTTGTTCATTCACCCCCAATCTCAGAACTATATCCTCCGTCCTAAGCCACCGCCGGCCGCCCGCCAAATCGCCCACGGCGGCGGCCGGCGTCCAAATCCTCCCAAACTTACACCACTCGAGCATCTCACCCTCCTCTTCCCAAATCCGAGCCCTGTTTCCCTCAAATCCTACCCGGATTGCTCAAATAATTCAAACCCTAGCAGTCGTGCACGGCGCCGCCGCCTTCGAACAACCTCAAAACTGGACCACGTGACCACTGTTACACCTCCATTCCAAATCCACCCTTGTCTCCTCCGAATCACGGATCACAGGTAGCATCGAAGTTCACCTCATTTTGTTTCCTTTGAGCTCCGCTCAGTCAAGCCTCCGTCTGGTTAGCATGCGTGATTTAACCAGTTTCGAGAAAAGGCTAAGTAGAGGAAGAGTCAATCATGGGCAAGGGGGCAAAGTTGGGTCTCCGATAGGTTTCAAGTTCATAATCTGGTAAGTCTTTCCTCCTTTCTTGTGCTTCCCCGCCTTCTTCGTTTGTTCCTGACCTAATTTCCTTTCCCTTGTTCCTCTTCCATCCTGATTCTTCTTTTCTTTGTCATTCAGTAGTTAGTTTTGCGTATTAGTAGTCTTCAGTTTAGTTCATTCATTTTGATTTTGTTTTAGTTAGTATTAAATTGGTTAATTAGTGTAATGAGATGTTAGCCATGTTTATCTGCTTTACCTTCTTGGTTATTCTGAAAAAAAGGGGGGTTGTGATCTCTCTCTTGGGCAAGCTTACCTAGCCCTATTGAATTCATTTGGGTTTTGAAATCAGAAGGACCCAACAAAGGGTTAGCCTGAGTCTCTCATCCGTATTGGGTCAATTGGCCCAGTGTTTGTTTGGACATTTAGAAGTATTTGGGGGGTAGTCTAGGAATTCTAGGTCAGGGAATCTTTTGCAACTGATTTAGAAGCTTCTAGTGGAGGGGTTTTAGTGAATTTCAGGCTAGTAGTGTTAAAACTTGGGTAGAAAGTTAAAAATTGGGGGTTACCTAAGCTAAAATGGAAATCAAAAGAGGGACTGAGGGTGCAATACTAAAATTAGTAGGCTGCCCTATCTTGCTTGCTTATAAAAGCCTTTCTTTCTTGCCTTAGAGGGCAAGGTTTAGAGAGCAGAAAAAACTTGAAGCGGCTGACCCTGAAAAAACTTACTGTTCCATTGAGTTTTAGGGGTATTTGAGCTTTTCGAGTTCTAAATCAAATCACTAATCGACCCAAGGTTGAAAATGGCTTAAGTTTCTCCTTATGTTTCCAGTAGCTGGGGTTTAAAAAGTTCCTGAGTTTATTTTCGAGGTTGAGTTCGGTTCATTCAAGCTGGTTTTGAGTGTTCTTGGGTATTACTTGCCTGAAATTATTTCTTGGGTGGCTGGGCACTATTTCCTGGGTTTGGAGTTAGCTTGAAACTACTGTTGTCTGTTGATTGTTGTTGCTAATTCCACCTTCTTTCTCACTTTTCCCCTTCTTCTCCAGGTACATACTTCGAACCCCAATGTGTAATCAAGTTTGAAGATGGAATGAAGCTATTTTGTGTTGCAACACTAGTTGTTGTTTTTTTTTTTGAACAAAATGATCCTTTCCTCATGCCTGTTTGTTTAGACTAATGATGTGATGATTCCTCTCTTAAAGTAGTGAAGGATCAAGTTGTAAATAATCATGGACTCTAAACTTTGACTTGGCTACATTATCAGTAGTATATGTATTAATTTTGAAGTCCATGTTGGTTGATTATAGAATCAATATATGGAATCCTAAAGTTTGTTTATTATGTATAGCTGGACGTTTAGTAGTTGGTTTGTAACCATTGCTTGAAATGATTTGTATGTTAGCTCTTAGTTCACCCCTCCCCCTTAAATTTCCTCAAGTGGCGAGTGCTTATGTTCACTGAAGAACTGTGAGTTTGTTAATATCAGTAATATAGCTTAGTTTGTAGTTCATGTCAGCTGGGAGTACTATCAGGTTCTATCATTGATCTAGTGTGTGTGAACCTGGTAGTTCTCTAGTAGTTTGGTGAAGCCTGTTTCTATCTCTAGTTTGTCATCTTCATTTGAAGCGTTAAGGTTCATTCAATTAAAAGATAACGGCCCATACATTTGCATGAAAATGAGGTTTGTCAATGGATGTAAAATCTTTGCTATTACAAGATAGGAGCAGAAATGGTGTGGTTCATTGAAGCACAATTCCAAAAATTGATTAAAGGTGTTTTCATTATATCGCTTTATATGATTACGCCTACTGCTTCATGTGGGTTAAAATAACATTGAAGCCTCATGGTTCTTTTGTGTGAAGCTAGTTACAGATTTGACATTAAGTATAAGAAACCAATGAGTTATTAATTCAAGGGTATTTGATCAAATTGATTATATGTTGTTCCACTGTTTTAAAACCTTTATAAATCTGGAAACCAAATATACACACTTATCCTGGGATTGTACTCAAATGGGTTATGTGTGTTGTTTTGGTCTATGGCTAATGACTGATCAATGTGTCGCTTGTGTGGTATTAACAGTGGTTTTCAATTGTTGGGCTGGCCTTTCACTAGTTTCTTATTGCCCAATTCGCATGTCGGAGTGCAGCTGGCAGTAACGGTTTCGAGATTTTGGGGCATTGGGCCTCTCTTTCAGGCCCAGCAGTTAGAAGTAATTGTACAGGGGATGATAATTTACTATTGACATTAACATTTAGAGTAGTTACACTTATAGCCGCCTTTAAATAATTTACCTTTTATCTAGACGGAGGTGAGCCATAGTAGATAATCAAATAGTCTATGGCACTTCGAGCTTTAGTTTGAATCCCTTTAAAAAATAGAATTGAGGTGCGCCATGCCGAACAAAAATGACAATTGCGTGGCCCTCGTTTTAGATTAATCTTTGTTTTGATCCTTAGAATTCAAGTCGTGCCATTTAGCAAATTCCATGCCCCTCGCAAAGTGCAAACGCGTAGTTGCTTTAGGTGCGTGTTTAATAATATTACTTTCCTAAATTCGGGTGTACATTTATGTGACCCAAATCCAAATCTCAACAATGTTGAAATATGTCAAAAATCACGGGTGCATTTATGTGACGTGGTTCGAGATGTGTTTTAACGACATTGCAATTCTCTTTAAATTTGGCGACTCTGAATCACAGAACTCGGGAATGCCTAACACCTTCTCCCGGGTTAACAGAATTCCTTACCCGGATTTCTGGTTCGCGGACTGTTAAACAGAGTCATTCTTTTCCTCGATTCGGGATTTTAAACCAGTGACTTGGGACACCATAAATCTCCCAAGTGGCGACTCTGAATTTTTTATAAAATGAATCCCGATTCGATTGTCACTTCAAGTTGGAAATAACTCCCTTATTATACCCCTTCCGGGGGTATAGTAAAAAAGGAGGTGTGACAGCCATCTCCATTGTAACGGCTCCCGAGCCGAGAAATCCTCGATAGCTCGGGGACTGCCATCATTCGCCATCTCCATCGTAATGGCTCCCGAGCTGAGAAATCCTCGATGGCTCGGGGACTGCCGTCAATCGCCATCTCCATCGTAATGGCTCCTGAGCTGAGAAATCCTCGATAGCTCGGGGACTTCCGTCAATCGCCATCTCCATCGTAATGGCTCCTGAGCAGAGAAATCCTCGATGGCTCGGGGACTGCCGTCCATCGCCCTTTCCATTTTAATAGCTCCCGAGCCGAGAAATCCTCGATGGCTCGGGGACTGCCGTCAATCGTCATCTCCATCATAATGGCTCCCGAGCCGAGAAATCCTCGATAACTCGGGGACTGCCATCAATCGCCATCGCCAATCGCCATTTATCAAAAAACTCGAGGCCATAAGACCCCAATCGGGCAGACTCGATCTCGCAAGACCTACATAAGTCAACAACATCCATAAGACCTCAAGCAAGGCATGAATCATACTTGTACCAAGTATCTAAAAACTGTAAGACCTCAAAGGCATAAACATTTTGCAAGACCTTTCTAAAGGAATAAACCCGATCTCAAGGTTCAGGCTATATATCAAACTCGTAAGACCCCTAAAAAGGCATACCCTCGATATAGACGTCCAAACTACTTCACTTGGGATCAAAAATGGTTCTGGCCAAGCACAAATGTCTACGGTCACAAGGCTGTACTAGCCAAACTAACGCGACTTGGGGACGCCCAACTGTTGCTACAAAATCACAGGCCTTCGATTACTTCGAATCTACTTCGAAAAGAACCGGTTAAATAGGCTACCCTCGACATAGGCAAAAGAGCTTCAACCACGTCAGCTCCACATCATTGGCTTCGAGATACTCAGCCTCCGAGCCAAACCTTACGGGGTGCTTGATCATCGCCACAAAATGACTCGAAATCGAGGTTTTTCCCGAACCGATGATGGGTCAGACAAAAATTACTGTAAAAATTCCTTAACGAGGCGAAAACAAAGCCAATAAGAGGTCGCTTCGACCCAAGGCGTAAGAGCCGCTGTCGCCACCCCACACAAATACAAAACTTGAGGGTCAAACGAGCTCGAGCCTATTTGGAGACAGAACCCAAAACAGTTAACTGCATATGCCTAGGGGCAAAGCGTAAGAGCCATTGTCGCCATCTTACATTAAAAGGCCACATCGGCCCAAAGCGTAAGAGCCATTGTCGCCAGCTCACACAGACATGAAAACTTGAGGGTCGATTAGCTCGAGTGGAAACTCGACTTCGAGACTGAACCCAAAACAGTTAACTACATATGCCCCAGGGCAAAGCGTAAGAGCCATTGTCGCCAGCCTAATGATCCCTGGGCCATATCACGAATCTAAGGATTCTCACCGACTCTGAGACCAGTTCACCTGGACAAATGCGAGACAGAAGAAGTGAAGCCACAAGGTTTTATTTTATACACATATACGAAAAACGCAATCTCCATCTACAAACATGCTTTGAAAATACTACATACAGATTGCAAAAATCTACGCTCCCCCGGGAGCTATGGCCTGCCAGCCTCATTTTCACTTTCTCCAACGTCAGACAGAAGTAACCGAGCATCACGCTCGTCCGCCCTCGCTCGCGCTAACTCTTCCGAGTGAACAAATCCCCTAGCACAGATCTCCTCGAGAGTCTTCCTTCGAGACTTGCGACGAGCATATTCTTTAATCCTCTCTTCATGATCGAGGATCCTTCTCAACTCAGCTTGAGCATCAGTAGCATCCTTTAAGTGGATCGCCATCTCCTGGTCAGCCTTAGTATGGCTCATTACAGCTTCAACTCGGGCATCAACGATCTCGGCCTTTACCTTCAAAAGCTCGGATTCGAGCTTCGCAATCGCGTCCGCTTGAGCCAAAGCATTGTCACAGGCTAAGCAGAGTTGGGCCTCTAAGGTCTGGAACTTTATCTAGGGCATCCCTCTCCTCTAAAGCATGAACCTCCGCCAGAGCTCTTAGCTCATCATGTTCACTCTTGGCTCGGCCGGCTTCATCCCGAATACGCTCCAGGGCCTCCGTCCTTTTCTACAACTAAAATAAACAATGTATTAGCCTTAGAACCCAGGAAGCGGGGCGCATACTCACCCAGGGCAGAAAGTTACCTGCTCCTTTAAGAAACTCTCGTAATTCAAGCTCCGGCTTGCCTCATACCGCAAGTGTTCCAGCTCGGCTTCCTTTTCATCGCAAAGGAGCCTAAGGGATCTCTCCTCATATAGAGCTTTCCGCAGCCGGGCTTCACGATGAAGCAGCCCGGACTTAATTTTGACAAAGGCCTGCAAAAGAAAACCCAATAAGAAAGTCAAGGCGCCAAATTCAAAAGGCCTATGTCGATCTCACCACAAATTGAAGCCGCTGGGCTTCCTCGAAGGCCCAACATGCATCCATTAACCTAGTTCCCTTTGCTCTAAATGAATTGACTCCGGTCGAGACACGGTCACTCGGAGTAGGCGACCCCAAGTTTCTAGTATCCCCCGAAGCACTATCAACAAAATGAGAATGTAGTGGCAACGGAGAAGCCACCTTTTCAGAACTAGGAACCACGGGCGCAGCAGGCTCAGCCAATACTCCAACTCCGTGACCTCGGTCCAAGTTCACCTCGCTTTGAGCACTGTCGCCCTGCAAAAGTATCTCTTACTTATTGCTATCATTCTTTAGCCCAGAAGCTAGCAACCCTTCTCCCTCTCCAAAAGAGCACGACCCCGCCTCAGAAGGCTCCCCGATGCCTACAATAATAGGGTGAGTACGCAGAAAGAGGAAGTGTTTTTCCAACTGAAAAGGGGGAAGGGAACAAATCGCGCGGCACATACCATGGCGTTTGGCCACCCATCTGTCCTTTGACAAAATTTGCCACTTACGCTCATTATAAGTCGAGCAAGTCGCCAGTTTCCGAGCCCAGTCTGTCAGGTCAAGCACCTCTCGCGGCATCCATGAAATTGCTGTAGAAAAAGAAAGGAAGGCGCATTCACAGAGCCTGCTTTTGCCATAAGCAAAACTACGAAGGTACGAGTATACCACTTACGTGCAAAATTCCACTCCTCGGGGAATGGCATAAACTCTATAGGGATAATATCGACAGTCCGTACTCGGACGAATCGGCCCATCCGCTCACGACCTTCGTCTTCCATATCATCAACAACGAAAATGCGTGATCAACCGGCATCATTACAAGTCCCGAGGTGGTACCCGACCTCGAGGACCCCCATCAAAAATAAGATAGGCTCCAGGAAGCCATTAGCATCATTGCAAGTCCCGAGGTGGTACCCGACCTCGAGGATCTCCATCAGAAAGAAGTTAGGCTCCAAAAAGCCACTGGCATCATTACGAATCCCAAGGTGGTACCTGACCTCGAGGATCTCCATCGAAAAGAAGTTAGGCTCCAAGAAGCCATTGGCATCATCGCCAGTCCCGAGATAGTACCTGATCTCGAGGACCTCTCCAAAAGGCTATCGATATCATTGCAAGACTCGTGCGGGCCTGAGGTACCATCTAAATCTGGGTAAACCCTCATCCAGAATCTATCTACAGCGCCTTTAAGGCTATCTACATCAAGTTCAAAACAAGTATCTAGATGGCTCGAGTCTGAGCAAACCCCCGCTGAGAAACTGCTCTCAAAAGCCTAAAGGCAATCTCTATTCTCGAGTTTCCAAGCGGATCCTCCCTTTAAGATTATCGCAGGGTCAGGAGGCTAAGTCTCAGTCCGAACGTTCGAAGCTCTACTCTCATCCAACTCGAAGCCAGGGTCCCGACGACCCGAGTTTGTCAGTCCAACCCGGACCCGATCCAAAGAACGGCAAAGGGTTCCGCGAGGAGCTGCATTGATCAATCGAAGGCTAGAAAAAAATACCCACACCCGGGCTCGATGTTGGCATTAACCGTTAGAGTCATGCATTCAGAATCTCCACAAACGCAAGTAAAAGGAAACACAACGTAAATCAAAGACAAGTCCATGGGATGCCCCAGTTATCACGAAGGCTTGCGTCATAGGTATGATATCATTAGTATGACATCGTCACAGGAAGTCCGAAGAAATGGATGTCAAAATCATTTCTTGTCGCTCCTCTCCAAGAAACGCGGCGACTATCTGTATACGGTGAAATCGGAGGGTCTAATTCTTCGTCATCGAGGCACCTCAGAGGATCGTCTTGAAGGCTCGAGGCCACAAGGCTACGGTCAAGTTCCCTCCCTCGAGGTTCATCGATGCTCGATCTTGGGACAATGTTGACCCCGGCTATAGTAGAGATGGGGAGTTCCCAAGGCGTGCAGCTAGAGCCGACAAAATCCATCACGCTAGTCTGAGCCCGCATCATGACAGTATCTAGCTGTCCCATCTCTATATCTTTGTAATTAATGCTTTTGTACTACATAGGGATCTCCCCTCCTATATAAAGGGGATCCTTGTCATTTTTGTAAGCACCGGGTTGCTCCAACTACTTCACACGAAATATACAAGAACTCTCTCTTTTTTCTCTCTAACATACTCTTTCGATATTGTAGCTCTTATTTATTATCTTCATACTTGTTCTTCATTTATTGCTTATCCTTGGTCATAAAGAGCCTTCGCTGATTATTTTACAACTGTTAGCCCTTCCCCGATTGCCCTTGTTAGCTTGAGCGCAGCCCAGGAATCAACCTCGAGGCTCTGTATCGGTCAGTCTGAGGCCCCGATTAGCTAGCTCAACGGTTTAATTATAACTCTATTTTAGCTCGCATTTCATCTCTAAACCTCGTACATATAGCATCATCTGCTCAAACAACTAGCATAAAAATAGATCACGTATTTCTAGAGTCCCATCAATAAATTTAATTGTTATTACCATTTTCATGGTAAACAATAGGAACCTTTCATTTGGATCTTGCGAAGTAAGGATAGGAAACCAGATTACCAACAAAACCAACCACCTAAATCGAACCTGGCTAATTTGCACACCCAACAACCTTGTTAGTTTGAGATGCTTAACAGATAGGAAATCGCACGTTGGGATGCAATGCTCCTAAACAGTTAAACGCTTCTACTACGTGTTTGAACAGTTGCATGTTTCATCCGGGCCTTAACTAACCCTTTTTCACCCCGTACCTCTTTTCTTTCATTTCTGCCTCTCTTTAACCACTCTTGATTTTCTCTTTTTATTTCTGGCACTCTTTTGTTTTAGGCACTCTCTTTTTCTCTTTATTTTTGTCACTCTTTTATTTTTTTTCGCTCTTTTTTTTCTTTTTTCTTTTTTCTTTTTCACTCAATTTTTTTTCTTTCTTTTTTTTCAATTTATTTTTCACTAAGTTTATTTTATAGCTATGATCGAATCCAATGGAGATTGCCTATGTATCATGACACCGCATGAATCAGATCATTACGTAGTTCAGGAAGATCGAGAATAAAGTAAATAAACTAACTCTCTCCATTTTTACATTTTTATGAAACTCGGACCATGAAAGGTTTTAGAAAAAGAAAAACTTATTTTTTTGACTTTTTTTTTGTTCTTTTTTTTTTGAATTTTCGGAATTTTTGAAAGAAAGGCTTTAAAAGAAGAAAGAAAATATTTTTGGCTTCTTTTTTTTTTTTGAAATGTTTGAAAGAGGGACTTCTAAAGAAGCAAGAAAATATTTTTTGGATTTTGATTTGTATTATTTTTGTTTATTTTGAATTTCTAGGAGAAAGATTTCTAAAGAAAGGAAAAACATATTGGGAATTTTAAAAGTAAAAAGAAAATATTTTTGATTAATTTTTATTTATTTTCTCTTTTTCTAAAGAAGAAAAAAAATATTTTTTTATTTTGGATGTTGCCTCTAAATTCTCGAAAGGTGAACTTTTTTTTAAAAAAAATATTCTTTGGAATTTTTGAGTTTTTTTTTTTGTTTACAAAAGTACTTTTGAAGAAAAGCGAAATATTTTTTGGACTTCAATTTTTCTACTTTTAATGATATTTACAAAGAAAGAATTTTAAAGAAAGAAAAGAATATTTTCTGGAATCTTTTTTTTTTTTTGAATTATTGTTTCTGACTTTTTTTTTTGAATTTTTGGGAAAAATACATCAAAATAAAGAAAATCCGTATTTTGAATTTTGATTTAATTTTTTTATTTCTTTATTTGTACGAAAGACTTAGGAAAGAAGGAAACTATATTTTTGAGTTTTAAAATCTTTTTTTTTCTCAAATTTTCTGAGGAAATGCTTCTAAGGAATTATAGGAAGTTTTTTTGAATTTTTAAAAATTGGGGCCGGAACCGATGAGGTTTGCCTACGTATCTCACATCCGATGAGAATCATACCCGCGTAGTTCGGTTAGTTTTGACATAATCGGAAAAATATGGTATTAACTCATTTCGAAATGACTCTCTTCTTTTTGTTTTCTTTTTCTTTTCTTTTTTTTCAATTTTCATCATTTCTTTTTGGAAAAATTTCGGCAGAGTTTCGGGCATTTTCAAATATCTACGTTTTCAGAACCGGGCTTAATTTCTCTCCTATCTCACTCTTGGTTTTTCTCCTGGTTTTCCTTTTTTCTAGCCGATCAACATGCAAGCCGAAGCAAATGAATGTACAAATAGCACGTAAGATGCATCAGGATTGTCTTTTATTTCGGGTACACCTATCCTAGACGGAACCAACCCATGTGTTGAGTCCCCAAAGTCAAATGCACGCGATGCAAACAAACGTTCCTACTAGGGATCCGGCATGAGGCTATGTTATTCTAGGTTTAAACCTGGAGTTGTGTAACGACCCGACCGGTCGTTTTGAGAAATTAAGCTATGTTCGCGTAAGGTCTGGAACCGCTTCATATCATGAGTATCCACTTACGTGCATGGTTGAATTCAGTTAACGGATGATTCAGAGTCAAATTGGAAGAAGGAATTTAGTTTTGGAAGTTTAAACGGTGAGTATTCGATCAGAATTGGACTTTTGAGTAAACGGCCCCGGAATGGGTTTTGGGTGATCTCAATAGCTTCGTATGGTGATTTTCGACTTAGGCGTGCGTCTGGATTTGGATTTGGAGGTCCATAGGGTAATTTGAGGCGTTTCGGCAAAAGTTGGAAAAGTTGAAGTTTGGAAAGTGGAGAAGTTTGACCCATAGTTGACTTTTGTGATATCGGGGACGGAATGCGATTTCGATAGTTGGAGCAGCTCCGTTATGTCATTTTGGACTTGTCTGCGAAATTTGACGTTGTTCCGGGATGATTTGATAGGTTTCAGAACAAGCTTTTGAAGTTGGAAGATTTGGAAGTTCATAGTTCGATTCATGGTGTGATTCGTCGTTGTTTGATATGAATTGAGACCTCGAGCGAGTCCGTGTTAGGTTATATGACTTGTTTGTGTGCTTAGACGGGGTCCCGGGGGACTCGGGTGTGTTTCGGGTGTGTTTCAGATCATTTGGGGCTACTTTGGATGTTGATTATCTGATATCTGGTGTTGCTCTTCGCGTTCGCGAGTAGAGTCTCGCGTTCGAGAAGAATAATTCGGCTTCTGGAAGTTTGTTCTTCGTGTTCGCCAAGAAGGAAATCTCGGTTGCACATATCTGACTTCGGAGACTTATATCTCACAATCTATAAGGATTTTGGATATGATCCGAAAATGAAAGTTGTAGCTCTTTGTGTGTAGTTTTCAGAGATGTAAATTAATTGACATTTAGATTTGTGTACAAAGTGTTATGTTAGTTACACTACAGGCTGTCCGGGGAGAGTTTGAAAATCTTTGCTGCACAGGGTTCACTTTGGAAGCTTATATCTCGCAATATATAATGACTGAGGAAATGAGCAACCTATGAAACTGTAGCTCTTCGTGTCTAGTTTTCAGAACATCAAACCATTTGTCATTTGGAGTTGTGTGAAAAATGTTATGGCCACTATACTAAAGGCTCTCTGGAATGAGGTTTGAAATCGCTGACGAGAAATTTACTCATCGGGAACGCGAGAGAAGGGTCGTGAACGCGAAGAACAACCCCTGGGCAGGTAGAATATATTCCCAAATCGAGGGTTAGACCATTTTATTCATATCTTGACTTGTGGAGCTCGGTTTGAGCGATTCTTTGAGGGTTTTTCACACAAATCGATTGGGTAAGGGTTCTTCATCTAGAATCTAACATATTCCGTGATTTTATCTTCATTTTCATCATTTAATATGTGTTTTAGGTTGGAAAAAATGTTGGTTTTTTAAGAAAATTCCTAAAATGAAAAATCATGATTTGAGGGACCAAATGGTATCGGAATTTGATAAATTTTGTATGGTTGAACTCGTATCGCAATGGGTATTCGGTTTTTGTAAAATTTGCCGGGTACTGAGGTGCGGGCCCGGGGGGCGACTTTTGGACCGATTTTTGGATTTTGTTAAAGATTGAGTCTTTATGATTCGGAATAGTTTCTTATGTGTTTTATTTGTGCTTTGAAGTTAATTTGGTTAGATTTGAGCCCTCCGGAGGTCTTTTCACCCAAGAAGTGCATTTTAGAGTATCGGTTTGTCGTCTTTGAGGTAAGTATCTTGCTTAACCTTGTGTGGGGGACTTCCCCTTAGGATTTGTGTCTGCTATGTTGATTGTAGTTCGTGTACGCTAGGTGGCGAGTGCGTGCTCGGACTTATGGTAGAAAAAATGGCCTTTTAGGGTTCTTACGTCCTTATATTCACTGTGTATGAATGTGTGCTTGATTTGCTTGAGTTTTCCACTTACTAGTTTCACCTCTACATGCTCTAATTGGAATTAATTTCTTATGATTCATTCTTATTGCCTATTTGACTCTTATTTTGCTTAACTGAAGATTTTTACCTCTTCTATTGTCATGATATATTTCATAATTGCTCGTCTTTATTGGAAATCATTATTATCTCCCCTGTAATTGTTTAGTCTTAATTGAGGTTATGATTATCTTCCCGCTGCTCATCCTTAATTGAAATTGTTGTATATTCATTGTAAATTTCCCAACCTAAAAAGAAGTTTAGATATCCTATATTTAGTTGACATTTCCTTATTTGGAATTATTTGATTCGTGTTAGCTTCCTTGTTGTTGAATTACATATTGTGGGATCGTTGCTTCATATTATTTTCTCCCTTGTTGAGCTGTTCTTATTACGCTTAGTATTCTCTATTATGGTTATTTCTCTTGAGCTAGCTTTACCATCTCCTTGTGATCGAAAGTTCTTGAGTTGATTTACTTGTCGTGTTCTTGTATATATTGTCATTGTTGCTATTGTACTTGTTGTGGTGGTGCAGGAGGTTTCTGCCGTGCGGCTGTAGATATTGTGATGCACGAGGTTTCTGCCGTGCGGTTGTTTTTATGGGGTTGCACGAGGTTTCTGCCATGCTGTTGCTACTATTGATATATTGCACATGCGGCCTGACAAAGTGGGGTATACATTATGATGCACGTGTGGCGAAACAAGGCGGGCACTTATTATGTAGGCATATATATATATATATATATATATATGCTTATATGTGGGTTGCGCATGTGGCGAGACAAAGTGGGAACATTATGATGCACGTGTGGCGAAACAAGGCGGGCACTTATTATGTTAGGGATCGATTGTGATAATTTGTGATGGCCCGGGGGCATTCTTGTTGTTTGATATTGTGCTCGTGGAAGTTGTGAGGAAACATCTTACATGATGTCCGTTCTTTTCCTTATGCTTATTAGCTGGTAGGAACTATGCTAAAGCGCTTGCACAAGCATACACGTAGTTGAACACTCCTATTGGATGTGAAGTACTCCTGATTTTGCTGAGTATAGATGCACACCCTTGTTTACTTGTTATATATGTGAGAATGGCTCTAGTTAGCAAGTGAGTTGTCAGCATGACCATGAGGTGTGATGGGGGCACATGATGCCAAGTGTTAGATTTCAGGTACTGGGACTCGTGAGCTGTAATGTGTCCTAGATTCGGTACTTCGTGGAAATTATTGGATAAGACCGAATGTGAACTCTATCGTAGGATCTGAGTTATTGCTTGCCTTTAGTGTATTGTGAATTTAGGATTTGGGTTTGTGTTTTCGCTCGCTCTTCTATGTCATTATTTTTGTATTTCCACTGTTACTTGATGTTTTCTTCCCTTATTGTGATTGTAGTATTGTTAGCCATTTCGTGTAGTCTTTATATATACATCATGTTCCGTTGTTCCTATATTTGTACAGTTTATTGGACTGGTAGGTGTCTTGATTGTTCCTCGTCACTACTCCATCGAGGTTAGTCTTGATACTTATTGGGCACCGCTGTGGTGTGCTCATGATACTCTTCTGCACATTTTTGTTGTGCAGATCCAGATATCGATCATTAGTAGCTGTGCGGATCATTGCTGAGGAGAGTCAAGGTAAACCTGCTGCTACACTCGCAAGCTTCGGAGTCACCTTCTTACTTGTATTCAACTGTTTTCACTCTTTTCCGAACAGTTATATTTAAAAGTGGTAGCTAACTCTGTAGAGCTTATGACTTGTACTACCGGGTTTTGGGAATTATAAATTTTGTAGGGATTTCATCTTCAAGACTGTTAAATTTCATTTATTATTGTGGTATTTCAGTAGGAGATAGGCTTACCTAGTCCCTAAGACTAGGTGGCATCACGATACCCAAACGGAGGGAAAGTTGGATTGTGACAAGTTTGTATCGAGCTCTAGGTTCATAGGTGCTACAAGTCATAAGCGAGTTTAGTAGAGTCTTGCGGATCGGTACGGAGACATCTGTACTTATCTTCGAGAGATCACTTCTTTCATTCCTATCGTGCGAGCTTATTAATCTTGGTGTCTGAACTATTATCATTCCATTCTCTCAAAGATGGTAAGGACACGCGCTACAGTTACTGATGACGCTGCTCCCGGAGCAGGTGTCGCTGGAGGCATAGACAGAGGCCGACGAGGAGTACGTGCCACAGCTAGAGAACCTACTAGAGAAGCTGTTGAGGAGCCGCCAGTAGCTTCAATTGGGGGGCAGGTACCGGAGGCGCCTGCTGTTACCCCCGGACTTCAGGAGACCTTAGCACAGTTCTTGAGCATGTTTGGTACATTGGCTCAGGCAGGGTTGATTCCGGCTGCACCAACTACTTCACAGACCAGGGAGGGACTCAGACTCCCGCCCCCCCCCCTACACACACACTCCGGAGCACCAAGTTCATGTTGGTCAAGTTCCAGGCGTCATGGCAGCACATCCTGTGGTTCTAGTTCAACCCGTAGTCAGGGCAGCAGCATCTAAAGAAGAGCAGCTTAGGCTTGAGAGGTACAAGAAGTACGACCCTCATACCTTCAATGGTTTGGCTTCAAAGAGTGCACAGGGTTTTCTGGAGGAGTGCCATCACATTCTCCGCACTATGGGTATTGTTGAGACGAGTGGGGTTGCTTTTACTACGTTCCAGCTTAGGGGAGCGACTTATCAGTGGTGGCGGGCATATGAGTTAGGTAGCCCGGCCGAGTCAGTTTCACTTATATGGGTTTAGTTTTCAGAGATGTTGTTGAGAGAGTTCGGACCTCAGTCCCTTCGGGATGCATGGCGTGCGGAGTTTGAGCAGCTGCGCCAGGGTACTATGTCAGTATCAGAGTACGCCGTCAGATTTAGTGATTTAGCCAGACATGCGCCGATTTATGTTTCTACTATTCGGGAGAGGGTCCGCCGGCTCATTGAGGGACTCCATCCTAGCATCAGGACTAGCATCGCCCGGGAGTTGGAGATAAATATTTCATATAGCAGATCGTGAGTATTGCTAGGAGGGTGGAGGGCATGCTGGCGAGAGAGGGAGGGGAGAGAGAGGTCAGGCAAGGCTAGGAGAGAGAGAATAGGCGAGGCCATGAGAGAGAGGGCAGACAAGATTAGGAGAGAGAGTTTGAGGAGGCGAGGAGGCCTCGTAGACCGGGGAGATCTACTGGTCCTTATTTTGGAGGCAGGGCGCGACATGGTAGAGGTTTTGTAGGTCAGCCAGTTCAGTTCGCACTTCAAGCTTTGCATAGTGACTCAGGTGTTCATGGGTCTCGGAGTACCCGTACCGCACAGTTCCCACAGCCTCGTCAGTAGAGAGATTTCTTTTAGCGTGGAGATACTAGCCATGTGGTGAGAGATTGTCCCAGACTTCGGGTTTATGTGTCATAGCGAGGTATTCAGGAGTAGAGGGCGCCCAAGAGGGGGAGGCCCAACTCATTTATGTGTTTCATATAGTAGTCTTAAGGCTGCTACGCCGGCTGAATGTCATCCGGGTATGATTTCGGTTTGTTATAGAGGAGCACCATCCGTAGTTCATTACAGTTCTGCTTATCGGGGTGAGTTCTCCTATTTGTTTCTCTACTTATGGGCGCGTTTCATGATTAGCACTCTATTTATGTGATTACCCTGTTGGGAGGTTCTATGAGTGATAGCCGTGTCTATCATCTGTTTCTAGTCATTTTCGAGAGTTATGAGACTACTAGTAAATTCCTGTAGTCCATTTTGGTAGGTTTGATGTGATTTCTGAGTTATTTTGGCTACGAGCTGTGATTTTTATGCTCCACCGGTGTGGGAGCCAGTATGTGTTGTAATTTTGTTGACGAAACTGATCTAGTGAAAGGTTTCAGTTGGTTTGATGTACACCCTACTTGTGATCCAGAGTGGAGGGCGGGACCCTCGTGATTTCATGTGTTGAGACCGGGTTGTGTACCGCGGTAGAAGTTATATCAGTATGAGATCCTTGTGATTCTTTTATATGCTTTAATTCTTTCTTGTTAGATTGTTTTGTAGATTAGTATTGATAGAAAAATTTGTGCTTGTCGGGCTTGTTTGATAGTTCCCTTATGTGTTTCCCTTTCCATATTTAGTCATTTTCGTTCTATGCTTCTTGAGTTTTAGCTTGTCGGGTGTGTGCCCGTTGGTATTAACTGAGATTTGGTGATCCGGGTGTTTAGTTATGTGGTTTTCATGGTTATTGTATCATCACCAGTGTTGTGGAGGTTTGAAACGGGTTCCTATTGAATATGAGGCTTATGGCCGGTGCTGAATTTGATTTCAGGCGAATATTGTGATTAGAAATGTTATTGTGGGCCTATGTGTGATGTGTCATGTTGTAAGGTTGCACTATATGGGCGTTGGCATGAATTGATGCAGCTGGTTGAGACTGATACCGGGTATGGATTTAGAATCGGGTATTTTGGAAATAGATGGAAGGTGAGAGTTCTAGTTCTAAGGCTTATCGGTATTGCTAGAAAGGCGAAATTTCAGTTGAGATGGTGTCGTCAGATTTATGTGGATTGGGGTGACGTGGGATCACCCACGGGTGTATGTTGGAAGTGTGCACTCAGTGACTTGAGGACTTCGAGGCGAATCTTGGCACGTTCGAGGACGAACGTTGGTTTTAAGAGGGGGAGGATGTAACGACCCAGCCGGTCATTTTCAGAAACTAAGCTCTGTTTGGCGGCGTAAGGTCTGGAACAACATCATAATATGAGTATTGACTTGCGTTCATGGTTGAATTTAGTTAACGGATGATTCAGAGTCAAATTGGAAGAAGGAATCTAGTTTTGGAAGTTCAAACGGTGAGAATTTCACCGGAATTGGACTTTTAAGTAAACGGCCTCGGAATGGCTTTTGGGTGATCTCAACAGCTTCGTATCGTGATTTTGGACTTAGGCGTGCGTCCGGATTCGGATTTGGAGGTCCGTAGGGTAATTTGAGGCGTTTCAACGAAAGTTGGAAAAGTTGAAGTTTGGAAAGTGGAGAAGTTTGACCCATAGTTGACTTTTGTGATATCAGGGTCGGAATGCGATTCCGAGAGTTGGAGCAACTCTGTTATGTCATTTTGGACTTGTCTGCGAAATTTGGCGTCGTTCTGGGCTGATTTGATAGGTTTTGGTACAAGTTTTTGAAGTTGGAAGATTTGGAAGTTCATAGTTCGATTCATGGTGTGATTCCTCGTTTCGGCATTGTTTGATATGATTTGAGACCTCGAGCGAGTCCGTGTTAGGTTATATGACTTGTTTGTGTGTTTAGACGGGGTCCCGGAAGACTCGGGTGTGTTTCAGATCATTTTGGGCTACTTTGGATGCTGATTATCTGATATCTGGTGCTGTTCTTCGCGTTCACGAGTAGAGTCTCGCGTTCGCGAAGAAGAACTCGGCTTCTACAAGTTTGTTCTTCGTGTTTGCGAAGAAGGAAATCTCGGTTGCACAGATCTGACTTCGGAGGCACATATCTCACAATCTATAAGGATTTTGGAGATGATCCGAAAATGTTGTAGTTCTTGTGTCTAGTTTCAGAATGTGAAGTCAGGAGCCCGCCTGGAGAACAGAGGAATACATTTCACGTTTTGAAGTCAGGAGCCCGCCTG